>NW_010390107.1:14441-36329 GCF_000710305.1 Buceros rhinoceros silvestris | reverse complement strand
TTGGGTCCCGTTTTGGCAGGAGCCCACGTGCTCCTTATCTCTGCTTTGGCTGCGGAGAGAGGGAGAGGGAAGGACAGGGGAAAAGGCGGGTGTTTTCCGGGGGCACCTGCCAAAGCTGGGTCCCGCAGCGCGGGAAGGCAGCAGGCTACTGCGTCCTCCTCCGGGATGAGCCTGCCCTCAGCCGCCCCCGGTGTCTTGTCGTTGCAGGGGGTTTTCCTCTGTGGTGGCCCTGGGAGCCAGCATCATCTGTAACAAGATCCCGGGTCTTGCCCCCCGACAGCGGGCAATCTGCCAGAGCAGGCCTGACGCTATTATCGTCATCGGGGAAGGGTCCCAGATGGGCATCAATGAGTGCCAGTTCCAGTTTCGCAACGGGCGCTGGAACTGCTCTGCCCTGGGAGAGAGGACCGTCTTCGGGAAGGAGCTGAAAGTGGGTACGTTGCCTCTCTGTTCGCTATTGCCCGACTCCCACCCACATGACACCGAACGGGGGGCAAACGGGGAGTCTTGGTATTTCGGTATTTCACTGCGCTACTCTCACAAATCCTTTCCAAAAAGTTGTCTATTTGTGTGCTCAGGGCAGGAAGCTTTACTTGTGTACTTAAGGATGTGCAAAAGGTGTTTGGTTCTGGTCAGAGACTGAGTGGGGTTGGAATTACTCCTCTGGGGTGCAAACACCTCAGCGGTGACACTGGCCTCATGTTTCTACCCGTTGGGACCCAGGTCCAGCAACCAGGCCAGTGATAAGAGGTTTCCACCACCTAAAATAGTTATTCTAGAATGACTGTATCTAGTGTCCTCTCTGCCACAGAAAGAATTGGGTGAGTTCTGGTCTGAGATGTCAGGGTGCTTACAAAACCTGTTCCAATCACCAGGAAGAAGACCCTGTTTCCAGTTTCCAGTTTTTTTTGCCAGGTATTCCAACGGTACAAACGGTACTGAAATTCTTAACTAAACCAGCATTAACAATGACAAACAGCAATATCTGAGGAGACAGAGCTGAGGTTAAAACTCTCAGATCCCTGTGCTGCAAAACACACAGTAGTGGAGTCTGTTGATTCCACAGCACTCAAAATACAAAGACTGAGGAAAAGTGTTTTCCAAATACAGGTACAGCCATTTTTAGAGCTGTCACTAAAAGCCACTCACTCACAGTGCAGTGTTCTGCATCCAGAAGTTAAAGTTGGGATCTATGGTTTCCAGCCTTGAGGTCTTTCAGCCTCCTCCCCATCTAAAATGTAGATGCAAACTCAAGAAAACCCATCAAATAATGCTGAGCATGGTAGAGCACATGGATATTTCATGAGAACGGAAGAGAGAAGCTAGAAGAGCCCCGAGCAGTCGCACAGCAGCTGTGCCCTGGCTTCTAGCTTGCTGGGAAACCCTCTGGACTGGGCTGGCTCCAGGCACCGTTTACACCCCTCATACTTCATTCCTTGCATTCTCGTGAAGCGCAGAGGTACAGCCCTGCCACTGCGCTGGAGCTCCAGAGATTGCCCGCATTAGCCAAACGTGTATTTTATCACACATGAGCACGCCAGTGGCGGCATCTTCCGAAACGCGGAGGTGTTTAAGGAAAGAACACAGATATTTAAGGAAAGAACAGAACCAGACGCCTAAGTTTGAAAGCCCCGTGTGAGTTACTGACCTCTCAACACCTTTGATAATCAAACAGAGTGAGTCAAGTAGGGAATGTAAAAACCACCCTGCGCGACGTTGTGAAACATCGGAAAACGGACCATTTATTCAGATTAGCTCATTGTTTCTATTCCTTGAGCCGAGCTGTTCCTGTCAGTGATCCATGCGAGTGTTTGCCACTTGTGTTGGTGAAGAGTCCATTTGGACGGCTGACAGGTTTGGGCTCATTTAGTCGAAGAGTTACATTTCCTTAAACAGAAAATGTGAGAAGGATTTTTTTTTTTTTCTTCTCTGATGAATCCTAAACCCGCAGAGTTATTGTGGTCTGTTGTATAAACATGCACTCAGTTCCTCCCCTGCTCCCAAAATTGAATTATTTAGCTCGCCAGTTATATTTAGGCCCTTTTAAAGAAAGTCAATATTAAAGGAAGTAGGCTTTGATCTGTCTTTGAGGTGATAACTCTTAATACGTTCTATCTATCCATTACGAGGCTAAGATGGGTAGGTCAGATTCATCACTTGTTTCAGAACATGCAGTCAAGTGTTGAACGGCATCCAAATTATAAAACTCCTTTAAAGAATAACCAAAATGTTCAAATTTAAAGAGGTTATGCACAGCCCTAAATCCAGAAGTCAAATTTGGTGCCCACAAAGAAGGGGAGATCGGGACTGTGTACCTTACCCTATACAGGAGAGCGAGAGAGGTGTGACCTAAAGAACGAGGTATCCTGTAGGACGTGTTTTAAGGTTATTGTGCCACAAGGGCAATACAGATTCACATCAGGGGAAAGGTACCATACCCGTTTAGCTTTTATAATTAGCAGCAACAGCTCTAGAGTCCCAGCCCTTTGACGCAGTGTGTACTATCTTTGCCCTAACACTACCCTCTTCAAAACACTGAGGAGCTGGAGTGTGTCCAGAGACGGGCAATGAAGCTGGAGCAGGGTCTGGAGCACAATGTGCTGAGGAGCAGCTGAGGGACCTGGGAGGGTTGAGTCTGGAGAAAAGGAGGCTCCAGGGAGACCGTCTGACTCCCAACAACTCCCTGACAGGAGGCTGGAGTAAGGTGGGGGTTGGTCTCTTCTCCCAAGGAAGAAGAGAAAGGATGAGAGGAAACGGCCTCAAGTTGCACAAGGGGAGGTCTAGGTTGGATATTAGGAAAAATTTCTTCCCCAAAAAGGATTGCCAAGGCTGCCCAGGGCAGTGGTGGAGTCCCCATCCCTGGAGGGTTTTAGGACACGTGTTGAGGTGGTGTCGAGGGACATGGTTTAGTGGTGACCTGGCAGTGTTGGGTTAACAGTTGGACTCAATGATCTTAAAGGTCTTTTCCAAGCAAAATAATTCTGTGATTACAAAATACTATTCAAACAGCAACTAATACATTAGTACCTTTTATAGCATTCAAAGAGAGATCATATTTTGTGGCCAATTGCATCCTTTAAATTATTACTCGGAACTACACGGGGCAGCTTTGTCTGGCCATTTGCAATAGACTCAGTGGGCCACACATGACCTCATTCCACTTTCTCGATGCCTCTGGAGTGGCGCTGAGGCACTCACTCTATGATTAGGATATGACTTCAGAATGACAGCAACGTGGCTCGTGTGCAGCGAGCAAAGACTAATATCAATTTGGGAGGATGTGCTTGAGTAACTCTCATGCTAATAGGATTTGTGTGTGTTAGTCCATACAAATAAGTTCTCTTGGATACCACAGATTCTTGTGAACTATTTCCCAGCCCATGATGCTGATGGCACACCAAGCTAAACCTCTTCAAAACCAGGTTTCGTTACTTTTACTGTTTTATGGATGTTATGCAGAGGTACCTGAATTATTTAGATTCTCTTAGTGGTACTGCTGGGTGATTCAGGAGGCTTTTCTCCTCGTGGTTCTGCTGTTGTCTGGCTGAGGGACCGTGGCTCATGTCTCCTCTGTGCTC
The DNA here is from genome assembly GCF_000710305.1 of Buceros rhinoceros silvestris. NCBI lineage: Eukaryota > Metazoa > Chordata > Aves > Bucerotiformes > Bucerotidae > Buceros > Buceros rhinoceros. Next base: position 32,751 of record NW_010390107.1, on the reverse strand, counting down.
TTCTTCTCTTACTTTTAAAATGCCAACAAGGATAGTGGTCTTGGCGAAACACTTTGAAGTCAGTATAAGGAAGGCATCAAACAAAATTTCCCTCTTCTCATCTGTAGCACGTGTGTATCTGTATTGTAACAAAATCAGATACGATCCATCTTCCAGTGACAACTTAGTTTTACTGAGCAACTATTTCAATTCATCCATGCTTCGTATGGTGTGTTTAGGATTCCAGACTTGAGTCTCTAGCTGGTTATAGCAGGTTTCCAAACAGAGCACGGCATATACTCTCTGTTTCTTGAGTCATTTTATCTAGTTTGTCCTTCAAAAGAGAGATTCTTCCTTACTGACGTACTGTGGATATCTTATCATGACAGCTGGTGACAATAGTGCCAACAACACAAAGAGAGATTAGGAGAGTAGACGGGGCATTGGCTTACTCCAGCTGAGGACTCGGTCCAGTTATGACAGGAAAAGTTGCAATCAGGATCAACACCAGGTTTTATTTTTTTCTAGACAATTCTGTAGACACCTTATTAATAATGTAAAGACACAGAGAGATTTTTTAAAATAACCATGGAGATGACGCCACACTGCAGTTATGGACACTTTTAAAAACAAACGTAGTTGTTCCAGTGGTCAGCAGTTCCATTCCTGAAGGTGGCCACAACCAAGACCAAGGTTTTAGAGCAGGGTAGGTCAAAAAACTCCTGCCCACCTCTCTTCAGGTGAAGTGTGGTTCAAGCCTAAATGCCTAGGCAACCAGTCATACCTTTGATAAAACCTGAAAATCTGATTTGGCCTCTGACAGGTCTCAGAAAGAGCAAGTGCTACGGCAAAGGCTTTTCACCAGGCACCTTAGTAGCCCATTTTGCAGCATGCAACCTCATGAGCAGGCAGACAACAGTAAATTTGCTGGTTGTGATAATCACAAGCCAAAGAGTAACTATCTCACATAATTGCCTTGGGCTACACATCCATTTCACGGTGTCTAGGGGCCAGCACTCTATTGGCGTCATAGGACAAAACCCCCCACATATGTCCTTTTGTCATGACTGAGCAGAACTGCTGCTGTCAAATGAGACTTCCCAAGTGAAAATAGTACAAACAGTTTGACTGTGTCTCTACAAAGTGACACAGCAAAGGAGAAACTCCTTTCAGAGCAGGTCTGTGAAAAGAAAGGCACTACCACCTTGCGGAAATTGTCACGCACCCTGCAAGGGAAGGTGATGGAGGGAATCAGCTGAGGGCCATGGGCACTTGTGGTGGTCGCCACAGAGCATCACAGCAAGAGTGGTTTCAACCAAGTTTTCATCCTCATCTTACTAAAATGCATCAATTCTTCAGTTTCTTTTATACTGAAAAATGTTTCAGTATAATCACGTCAATACTTTCATCCATCAGACATTACTCATGTGACTAAGGAAAGCTGAAAGCAAAACAAGAATCTGCATGGACAAACTGTTCGTAAGCCTTTGGAGTGCTGCAGGCCAGCTTATCATCTATGTCTGTTGTGCATAACGCCTTTGACTCAGGGGTCAGTACAGATGAACCCAGATGTACACGTTAGAACAGAAGAAGCTGTTCGCTTTCCTTTATAGAGTGCTGCCCACTGGACTGAATTTAGCAGTGATTTATTTTCCATCCATTAAAATAAACTTTTTCCCCACGGCTTCAACAATGTAAAGGGAGGGGGGACATTCCCACTCGTGTTTATGGAAACAAATGACAACTATCCTACAGGACAACTCTTAACTAACTTGTTCAGTAGCTCTCATGAACTCTTTCTTTTGCAAGAGAGCAAGATTTAGCTCACTGATCTGGTAGAGTTAAAAGAAAAAGAATAGATTAAAACTTTGTTTTGTCACTGTGTTAAAGACAAAAACTTTATGCCCCAGTACAGGTGTGTGCAGGAGAAGATTTCATCTTCAATCATTTTCTAGAGCTTTTTGATTTTAAATACTGATACAGTCTCTTTGGTCAGATTTTAAATTACAATAGAACGGGCCAAGTAAATAGTCCACTATGGTGGAGCGTCATGAAACTGATCACTGGTTTTAGACCGCAGGGAAGATCTCCCCCACAAGTCTGGGGGAAACTAGGTATTCTGGGGGAAACTAGGTATTCTAGGGAAAACTAGGTATTCTAGGGAAACTGCGCTATTCAGTGTGGTCAATATGTAGAAGAAAGATGGATAAATACTCTGTTTTCAGAACCAGCAGTGTTGTGAAACCCCCAGGATATATAGGAAAGAAATACTGTAATTAACTGTCTTGCTATCTGCTCAGGCAAGGTCAGAATTTGCATTTCTGTGCTAAGCTTCCAGCCCTTATGACCAGTTTTTAATGTCAGTATCTTGCACGAGAACAGTTATTTGCAAGCAAACCAGAGGCCAGGCCAGAATCCTGCCTCAACATCCAAACCCCAGCAAGCTGCTTTATGCCAAAAAGTCAATCTTCCTCAGCAGGGACTGTCACAGTAAGATAAAACATTGCCCCAAGGTCACTGCAGTTGGAATTCCCATCAGAAGGTTTTCATACCTGCCTTCAGATATGTCTTGTGAGTACATGTTTCAGAGAAACAGAGAGATTACCCTTCGTTAGGAAGGTAGAAGATCTCTCTCCTATCGCAGCCTCGGTGCGTGGCGTTCTCCAAAGGCAGCGGTGTGGAGGTGTCAGAGCTGTCCAAAAAGGGGAAACTATTGTTTGAGCTCCAGAACACTGGCTGTAATTTTTGTAACGCACTTGCCTTGAGCAGTAACTCAAAACTCCGAAGTGTAAAGGGGGTATTTTCAAAGAGAGTCACTATACCTGGAGCGTTTCCTCTCCAAGAACTGCACGTGTTGATGAAACAAACTTTAGCTTGTGAAAGTGGGCAGTGACTAAACCCCCCAAAGTCTCAAATGCCTCTTAGAGCAACTGATTTTGTTTATTGGTTCAAATATTTGCAAAGAACACGCTGCCAGCTTATAGGGAATTGTCATTTTCATTTCAGGTCAGAACAATAATTTAAGGCACCATAACCCTCAAAACTTTGAACCATTTCAGAAGGGGAAGAAAAATGGGAGGGGGATACTTCAATGATTTTTTTTTTAAGCTACCATTTTTATTAATCACACTTGCTAGGTTAAAGAAAAAGAAAAACAAAAAGCCTGCAAGACTGTACATAGTCTCCCAAGGAAGGAGGAGGCACGCCCCAAGCAGGCAGAGGATGAGTTCTGTTCTTCATTTTTCCTAGCTGTGAGTTATGACCTCTATAGAGAGCTGTGGAGTAATGTCAGCTATGGCACATAATTGGCAAAGCACGTTGTATTTTCCGTCTTTATATTTTCACACTCATATTTCAGCTTGTGTCACTGCAGATAACTCCCTCTCTGACCCTTTGGCTCTAAATAGCAGAAAATACAACCCGCGCTTTCCAGCGAGATAAATAGAAATTTGTCTTTTTTATTTCACAGCTTAGTCAATTTATGAGGGGGACTGATGGGGCGGGCCAAGCTATTTAGAAACAGACTCAGACGCTGAGAGGTACCGAACTGCTGAGCACCTACCGACTTCCTGCAAGCAAATCTACTCTGTATCCTGCAGCCTCAGGTCCTTTGCCCACGCAACACCAAGCTGCTTTTTTTAAAACCAAGTTCTCATTTCTAATCCTTGTGAATGCAGCTGTTTACAAACTGTTGGAATTTTAAGAAAAAAAATTAAGCTAGCTGAATTAAAACCAGGTACGTAGGAGGTGCCTGTGATTGTGCTCAGTGTTAGGAGAGCAGCCTGTGCTGGTACTATTTCCCTTCCACTTACCTGTGATAATTTTGGTGCTTCCCTTTCCAACATCTGACACTCTGTGGTGGTGGTTGACTGTGCAGAGCTGGGAGACCAAGTTAGAGACAGTTGGGTTTGTCACGTGCTACCTAGCGAAGGGTCTGAAGACAGGACCTCAGTGCTTTGGAGGACGATTTGTGTCAATAGAGTGGAGCTGCAGGAACTTTGGAAGCCGTGGATGCCAAGCCATCTGCCTTCAGAGCAAACGGAGCCACAGCACTCCGCATACATTATTGAAGTCCAGATAAAAACAGGAAGAGCAGGGAGACGTTTATGTCTGGCATACGAAGGGAAGCCTCTGTGTTGTTACAGTACTGAAGCACTTGTTTAGGCTGAGGACAGCCCCAGGTCTGAATGAGGGAGCAGAGTCAGGCAGTCACTGGTGTTCACACCCCATTGCCAGGCCAAGCACTGATGGGTGTCACTGCTGTGGTCAGGCACAGGAGGCGTCTCCCCCATCTCCATCTGCCCCGACGCGTCTGCACGGAGCTTGAACATCACTCATGGTAGCGCAGCAGTTATACCTGGAAATGCTACCACAGTTAGAAACCCCTGTCAGATCACCGGCCTCCTGAGCAACCTCTGAAAGACTGACAAATCTTCTTCGAAATTCCTAACGCTTAGAGTCGAGCTCTGGTGCGTGTTTAGCCTTCACTAGTTTGAGACAATGAGAAGAACGGGAGCAGAAAGGAACAGCTCACAATTCTTGTGCACATATAGGTAGCTCTCCACCTTTCTCCACAACTCCTGTAGGTCTCAGACATTCTTTCTTTTGCCAGTTTACTCATCAAAAGGGGTTTTATGTGTCCTCTTGAAAGCTGCTGGTTAAAAACCCTCCACAAGAACTCCTAAATTGACCCAGCATTTGGGATCACAGTTCTCACCGATTCTCCACAAAGATCAACCAATCTGCTCATTACACGTGTTTTAAAATTAAATTTTTACTGCTTTTTTTCCAAATATTTAATTGAAAAATCGTAGATTTAGGTCCAGTTGCAGGTTGAGGATGGATTCAGTGGGAATTGACCGCAAGGAGATTTAATTCCTGGGTCTCCACCCAAGACATCTAGCAAATGGGTCATGCCAAGGAGTTAATTTTATTTAAACTCCCTCCAAAGGTTTTTTCCTGATCTCACTAGTTTACTCTTCCATCTACTGTCTGATCTTTCTAGCTGTCTAGGGAAGGTAATGACCTTAAAGTAAATACAAAAGAGTCTCAATATTATGTTGATATCAAGGCCTGACCTTTTCTAATGCTAAGATACTGGATTTTCTTACTACTAAATTTTCAGAAGGAAGGCATAGGTCCAAGCTGGCCATCAGATGCACATTAAAAGTGTAGGCTGAAAAATGAAGAAGCAAGAAAAGAAAGGAGGATCTTACCAGATCATTCCCCAAATTGTTCATTTACGGGAATCAAGAAGTGACGAGGTTGCACCTTTCAGCTTACCCGTATTTTGAGATTAGACTGACCATGGAGCAGTACTTCCTTGGTCTCCCTGCTCTAGAGCATCAGCAGAAGCTCAGAGGAAACCAGAGGTTGCCCGCAAGGAGCAGCTGCCTGCGCGTGCCTTCTGAGAGCAGAGTTTCCCTCTGGCACTTGCACCGTGTGTGTGTGCTGGGAAGAGCAGAGCAGTAGTATTTGCTATTTAAAAGTGGCAGGAAAACACCTGTACTCATCCCATTTGGTTACGAAAGGCCATTACACGGGTTTGGTAGCTAAAGCCCTGCCACAGAAGAGGCTCAGGGTGAACTAGACTCACCCCTACCCCCTATGCTGACATTTCTGTGAGCCACACAAGAGTAATGAAGCTTTGAGAAGTGAATCATTTATGGAAAACAGGGAGAGTTTGACGCAGACGTGACAAGCCTGTGCCACTTTATCAATACTGCACAAGTGCCAAGGCACTTCCTACCTGGATCAATTCCTTCGGACATTTGCTTTGTTTACCTTGTAAACTCCCAACTTCTATTTTCAAAAACCTGAACTTTTCCCCATGCGAGACTAACTTACGAAATAACTTTATTTGTGTAAATATTTTACGATCAAGCTTGACTCTGGATTCTGATTCTCCTCGTGTTAGTTTTACACTCTGGTGCGGTTTTTCCCCTCCAAGAAGCAGAGGAGCTGCTTGGTCTTTAGGATGTTGAGTGTGTCAGAATAAAATCATCTCCAGTGTTTTTTATTCTAGATCTTGAAAACAACTTGTGCTAGAACAGAAATCATCCCACCAAAGGATAAACAGAACCAGATGCAAACTTCACCTCAAGATATTTTTTTGATGATGCCCCATTTGCTGCTGCTTGAAGCAGAAATCTGGTGTAATGCGCTGCTCCCTCTGAGAGGAAGAACTGGCACTTCTTATTGTACCCTCCCCTGTTTATCAGTGCTTCTTTCATAGAGTTGTGCTTGAACCAGTGAGGATATTGCTGAGGATAAACTGGAGATGGAGCTAGAAACGTGCCCTGGCCAGTCCTCATGGATTCACTCTGGAATGGGACCCCACTTCCACCTGCCTCCTCTGGCCTCCCCATGTGGCCGCACAGCTCCAAATACACCTAAAGCTGGGATTTCGATCCAACACTCGGTTTTTCACAGAAAGCCACTAGTTCTAGAAAGACCCTGCAAAGTCCACAGTCCACATAACAAATCAACACTTTATGATTTTTCGTTTTTTAAAGACGGGAAAACAAGAAATCCTTTGAAGAAGCCTGATATTTGACCACAAGCTCCTCAGTAAACACAGTGTCCATGAGAATATTGCCTGTGCTAATAAAAGCGCAGGGAGTTACCTATTAACAGATTTTGATTATGTCATCTCCCTTTCCATTTTACCTCCTTACTATAGGGAAGTGAATATTTTTCATTAAAAGGACCATTTAGGGACAAGTACAGAAATCTAGGTCATATACATGTGGAAGGAATGAAGTGCGTGTAAGATGTTTCTCCTAAGTGATTATTATTTTGTGAAATCCAATAAACAGCAGAAATGTGCTTGTTTCATGTATAATAAACTATTGCCAACAGTTGAGGTCTGCCAGAACATAACTGGCGGGTGTTTGGAGAAGGAAAGCTGAGCTTCCCATCTGCCCTCTCCTAATTAAGAGCCTGATTCTGATCCTGTTGATGCAGGTTCGTAGTTTGGGAGATCCAAGAATTTTTAAAGAGCTGTTTGATGAACGTGGGCAACCTCTGCCAACCTCCCTATGTTTTGAAGGGGGCCTCTCTCAGCAGAACTGCTTCCAAAAGCCTCACAAATCCTATAGGATTCACACGTGGGAAAACCACACAGGGGAATGCAAGGAAGCTTCTAGAAGATAAATCATAGATTTAGAGCGAGAACCACCCCCGCCCCAAGCAAACAGAAGCCTGTCATGATATCCATATTGCTCAAATTAATATTGTCTTCACCTCTTCCTCACAGCCTCGGGTGAGAGGTTTTCTTGTCACGGTACCTACGACAGGCCAGGGTTTTTCTTCTGTACTGTAAGAAATTGTGAAATTAAAACCAAATCTTATTTCGTTGAGTTTGCGCAAATGTCCGTGTTGAAAACTTTGTGACCCCTATAATGTGAAAAGCAAGAAGTTCCAGTTCAGCTAAAATATTTTCAGAATAAGCTTTCTAACAGAGGTTGTTTTCCTGTCAAAATATGTTTCAGTGTAGAATTGAATTCCTAAACGAAATTCCATTTCTGAGCTGATTTTTTTTAAGAGCTGAACATGGATGTTTCAGCACTTTCACCCCCAATTCCAACTATTTTCTTTTTCTTTTTCTTCCTTTTTGAGCTAGACCGTTTGCTCCCCCACCCCATTTTGCTATAAAAAGTTTTGTCTGACTACTTCTAATACCATATGGAAAGATATATTAGAAGTTGCCTAAATAATACTTTATCTCCTACTACCTCATTTTAGAGAGTGAACATCCACAAAAGTCAATACTTAGAAGAGACCTGCTTATGTCTGCAGATTTACAGCACTTCTTTCTAATAATAGCATTCTGATGTTTGCGCTGCAGGAGCTTGCCCGTCTTCTTCTAACTAATGTCCCAGTCTTGTACCATGTATTTACAGCACTGTTTTAATTTCAGGGAGCAGAGAAGCAGCGTTCACGTACGCCATCATCGCTGCCGGAGTAGCGCATGCAATCACGGCTGCCTGTACGCAGGGCAACCTGAGTGACTGTGGTTGTGATAAGGAGAAACAAGGACAGTACCATAAAGAGGAAGGATGGAAATGGGGAGGCTGCTCTGCTGACATCAGATACGGGATAGGATTCGCCAAAGTGTTTGTGGACGCCCGGGAGATCAAGCAGAATGCAAGGACGCTCATGAACCTGCACAACAACGAGGCCGGGCGGAAGGTAAGTACCTCTGCTCTCCCCTGGATGTGGCCATCTCCAGACTAGGACTGGAGATGGGGTTGGGTCACGTCCAGTGCACAAGAACTACAGCGCGCTCTAATGCTAACCTCTTTTAACAGGAGACAAGCAGGCACCTTTGAAGTTATACAAGCTTGTTGGACCATCTGTCCATCAAATATTTGTCTCAGTGTTACTCTTTACAGCTGTAAAAAGAAAAAACCAAACATTTTATCTGGAAAGTTGAACAGTGCTTCTGATAAAAAGCTTGTCTGCTACCGTGTGGGTGAATGGGATTCTCTGTCAGGTTCAGACATGAACTCCTCACTCATTTGAAAAGGGATCATTTTCAACCCAACTGTTTAAACCTCGCTCTTTGTCTGAGGACTACCTCTACAAGGAGAAAAATACTTTAGCAAAAAGGCCACAAGCTGACTCGCTGTTACACCTTTGTATGGATGTGGTTTATCATTTTGCTCAGCAAGGCTCCCGGCCCCCTCCCTGTTCTTTGGGACTGGGTGGCTGAAAGCAGCTGCTGCAGAACCAGCGCTCGGGAAGACAGGAATGCAGCAGCTTCCTCCACACACGTTTCTGGGGATCTGGGCACCCAGCGCCCCGGGTCTGCTGCCTTTGACGGTTGCTGCACTCAGCCAGTTGTTCTGTCCGTGGCAGCCGCTGCGGATACAAGACCCAACCTGATTGGTGCTCCTCAGCTCCTCGCAGGCCAGGCGTTCCTCAGCACACCTCAGGGCAGTCTCAGTGGTGGAGGGGCTCTGATTTACACCAGCTAGGAGTAGCTGGGGGATGTCTGAGTGCTGCCCGTACAGCCGTGCACAGGTCCGGTCCAGTGTTGCTTTCCATATGGGAGACACCACTTTGCTGATCACGCCTCTCACAATGATTGTAAATCCTCTTGCTTTCTTACCTCTCTATTTTACCTTCTCCAGGGTTTGTGCATTAATACTAATTTTAACGTTATGTTACTGTGACTCAGAAGCGAATGGGAGAAGGAAGTTTGGAACAGCAGTTAGTTTGTAGATACTATTTTTGTTGTGGTAATTACCTCCAGGCTCTGAGACATCTCCACTTACGCTGGAGCCAAGCAGATTGTGTTGAAGAACAGCCATTTCCCCCCAAACAAAAGCCTGACCCTTCTTTTATTTAATGCTGCTGTAGTAGTTTTATGGGTGAGTTAATGTTTTTTTACTCTGTCTAGCATCCCCATTGCCTGTGTCTGGCTGTCTAGTGCAAACATGGTACTTCAGAACACTAGCAAAATTAACACTGAGTCCTTCAGAGAAGGACTAACCAGTAATATCCACTAAAAATCTATCTGAGATCTTTATTACTCGGCTTCTGGTAGCACGAAGGCACATACTGAACAGCCTGGTAAAACACCAAGGCCTGCGGTGTGCTGTGCTGTACACGCACAAATCCACCGAAATGAAAAATAGCAGAGGAGTTTCACCTCCCTGGGAAAGCTACTTCCTTGAAAGCTCTGCTTTGATTCAATAGGTGCTGGCAGTAGAAGATTCCCTAGAAATGACACACCAGCCTACACCAGACTGCAAACATAGGCGGAACTGGCTACTGGCTAGAAAATATTTTCCCATGCAAAACTCAATCACACAGACAAAAAAAAGAAGCTGCGTTTTTTGTCTCCTATCTCACCCAGGTGTGGACTGAGGGTAGAGGAGGAGGGCTATTGGTCCTGGAGCTGGCCTGTGGGAAGGCAAAGCATTCAGCAGCCTCCCCCTGAGGACACGAGCTCCTTGTGTTTCTCACCTACACGTGCACAATTTGCTGTCCTAAAAGATGATGCCTGGAAGATTCATCTCTGCACATTGTTATCTGGGAGAGCAGTGGTGCTCACTATCTCTGGCCATCTGCCATTTCTCCAGCAGGCTCAGGAACTGTTCTGATCTAGAGATATTTCTACGCTTCTTCCTGCATCCCTTGCGGAGCAAAATTACCGATCTTTGCTCGAACAAATCTCTGTTTGAAATCTTTAGGGGAAAGAAAGAGTAACGTGACTGAGGAGAGGCATGTTACTCCACCATCCTGTAGAGAATGAATAAATGAGGCTTTTGCTAGAGAGATTCCTTTCAGGCTTTGCTCCTATGTGAGAGATCACAGTATTTAAAGACAATTGGCAGAGGGAGGCCATTACGGATATTTGGCAAGCTAGGTCTCTCACAACCTAACCCTTTCACAACAAAGACGGTCTTGTTTGGAGGTGGTACTCTCCCTTTTGGAGCAATACGGATCTTATCAGCCTCCACACAACCTATTCTCGGTGGCTTTCCTCTGGGCTACAAATTCTTGTCTAGTTTTACTGGCCCGTGGCTGGGTTTTGGATGGTATTTATGCACTTAGGAGACAGACAGGCACCTACCGGGCTTCCAAAAATAGACTAAAAGTTCAATTCTCAGTGATTTGTTACCTTCACCTGTAGGCACCGCTACACTGTTCAAAAGTCAACTCCTTGGTCTTGCAACGTGCAGCTTCACTGTGTGCTGTCCCCGCTCCCCCAAGCACTCGTGAATGACCTGTGAAAAGGGCGTTTTTTAGGGTGACACCAGCTGCAGGTGGTTCAGGATGTGCTCTGGTAAATCATGCATATATTATTATCAAGTTGTCTTCTTAAGAATCGCTGATAAATTCATCTGTTCCATCTTGGTGAGCAAGACTTTGTGCTGCGGAGGGCAAGACTGCTGGGCTTGCCAGGGAATCTGAGCGTAGGCAGGACTGCACGGTACAAACCAACAGAGAACCTCCAGGGAAAACCTGATCCAGACTTTTTGGAGATCTCAGTTCAAGACTTTCCACCTTCTTACAGTCTTCTCTCATCTAGGCAGATGTCTCTCTGCTTCCTGCGGTGCCAGCAAGGGTCTCTCTGAACCTACTGAAGACGTGACAATGTCAGAGTGACAGTACGATTATCTGCAGCTCTTTCCAGAAGTAAATGACAGTTGACTGTGTCAGCTGTGGAGGATTTTAAAGGTGGAGAACATCCTCAACAGCCTTGGGAGTGCAACGCTTGAAAAATACTTGTGTGCACGCCCAGGATGCAGCGAGAACCACAGCTAGAGGACAGGGCCGTAACTCTCTGTTTCTCTCTCTGCCTTGGCGACAAACCACCAGGACTCAGTTCTGTCACACATGGGCACAACTCCAAAGTTCCCAGGCTACTGGGAAGGGAAGGGGCAGAGTTCAAAACAGGGGTCACATACACCCTACAAAGCTGGCCCAAAGCAGTCCAAGAAGCTTTGCATCATTTGTCAAACCTATTGGAGAGCAGCTATTTCTGACCTCCAGAAACAGAGTTTAGGGTGTCTTTCCTCTTTGAATTAGTATTTCCTGAAATGCTGATTCACTGCAGGAAGAAGCAGGCAGCACAGGGAGAACAGGAGGAGAATTCATAACAGCTGGGTCAGAGAAGAGAGATAAAACCTGAATTAATTTAAAGGCAGAATCCTGATTTGCCCTGCAAACTTCCATGTGAGGGGTTATAATTGCAAGACTGAATTGTCTGTTAGCAAATTTGTCTCCTCAAGTACAAAGTTAATTGGATTACTCTAAGTAACACAGTAACGTATGTCTGGGAGATATTTATGCTCCAGGAAATAACAATCTTATTCTCTGAGTTAGCTTGGTAACAAATAGCGAAGCAGCTACTGAAAGGTTCTCCATGTTTTGGCTGTAAACTTTTCATTCTGACAGCATGGCAAGGGACGTGCCCGGATTGCTCTCTCCTCTCCTTTTCTCTGTGACATTGAAATTCCACGAATGGCATCTTGCATCAGCGTTACATCATATTAAGTATAATGCAATATTATGAGTCATTGTTATAAATCACGGGCACAGGCTGCATTAGGCTTTCGCATTTCAAGAGCACATCAAGGTGGATTCAGCGTTTCTCTTTGGAGGCATACCTAGGCACACCGCCTTTGCTATGTACCTTCGTCCTCTCAATCAGGAGCGTTTCTGCTTTCCCTTTCAGCTCTCAGGCTCACAGAAGTGCAGGACATGCCTGGCAGTGGTGCTGCAAATACCTGATAAAGCTGAGAGGAACCAGAAGGTGTTTCTGAAGTGGGTCATGCAATGATCATAACAGACTGAGGTGTTTAGTGTTTTATTTTAGGGAAAACGGCAATGATGTTGAGGTGAAACACCAGCATTTGGAACACCTGTAGTTCTCCAAGCTATTCCATAAAGCCTACCCTTAGACACTCACCTCCTTTGCTTGCTAACATCTCTGACGTCAGAAGGAGGTTGCTGCCACGTAACTTGCCTGAGTTCTTGCAGTGTGCAGTCACCACACCGCTGCGAGAATTCAACTACCTCCAGAGGAGACAGCTAGTTCTACTTCATTCCAGGTACCCTTTACTTTAACTAGGCTGTTACCCTGACTACAAGAAGCAGCACAGAACACAAGCTCTTGCAGATGAACCACTTGAAAGGTTGTAAGAATCTAGCGCTTTGTTAGGAAAGAGACAAAAGACGCTGCTGAACAATTTAACATTTATAATTTTTCTGAATACAGGCATGAAATTCTGGAGATTTAATAGTTCTGGCCTGAACGAAATCTTGAAACACATGAAAACATGACACGGTTCCTGCTTGCACCCACGGCTCAGTTCAGTGCCTGCAGTGGAGAGGGAGTGCAGCTTGTGGGCTCGCAGCCCCTTTGGGGTGGCCTGGCCAGGGAAGTTCCCAAGCTTCCAGCGGGTACCCAGCAGCCCAGCAGCTCCTGGTAGGAGCTCTGTTTCCAGAAGACAATGAGGGATGCATAGTGTCTGGCAAGCGTGGTGCTAGCAGGGTACTGTTGACATGCCAGGAGGACATGGGGCCCACAGTGGAGACAAAAGATTCCTTCCCACATGTATGTACCGGCTGTAATCTGGCCCTAAGCAATCTCTGCACACAGCGCAACCGGCTAACAGTAACCAACATCAGGTATTTCTGCACTCAGCTGTCTCAGCTCCAGCAGAAAGAACATCTCTAATGGCACACGCATGGCAGAATAAAGCTCCCTTGTGTCTGGAGCTGCTGAAAATTACCATAGACTCCAGAGAGTCTAGGAGACCAGCTTGGAGCAGAACACAACTGGGTGAGGCTGCCCTGATACTCCTGGCACCAGCAATCAAGTGATATTCTAGTACCAGCAGTGCAGCCACACGTTCCTTGGAGATCAGAACATAACAGTGCCCTCGCAGTTGCACTTAACATTTTCCAACGGTTTTTCACTTTTTTTCTTTCTTTGGCATAGGCACAGAAATGTTCCTGATTTTGGTATTCAGAAGCTTCTAGTTCTTTATGTTAGGGATGCTCCTTAAATGCAAAGCTGATGAATGATTTTCCTCTTTACTGGCAGGTAGTAGGTGCTTGTGAAATGATCACAGCTATGGTACGTTCCTGATCTACGGTGGCTTGAAGTTGGGTAGCATTTTTCAGGTCCGCTTCTAGTTCCTGTGAGGGTTCCTGAAGAGAGGAGCATACCCAGGGCTAGCTGTGATACCCGCTTGCTCAAGAGCTTGTTCATTTACATCCAGATCCCCTTACTATGCCCTCACTTGGACCTCCATCATCTACAGATCTGTTGAGGGAGTAAGAGCAACAAGCTCAACGCTTAACCCTGTGCTGCACCTTCAACACATGACTGACCGAGCCCTTTCTGACGCTTCTTGCCTGGCTGATAGGAGGCCAGGAGAAGGCCTCCTGTGCATCCATTCCTGTAGGAAGATGGGGAGCTCAGGCTGTTGGCAAGTAGGTGCCCCTTGTTGATAGTGGCAGTAGCAATTCTGACAGACTCCAGCTGTAGCTGCTTAGACCCCTGACAGATGAGGTTAGTAGGCAGGTTAACAAGGAGCCTGGCAGTGGAGAATGGGGCAGAGCACCACTGTAATGGAGATAACCATCTAAACGTCTGTGCAAACAATCCTCAGCCAAAGCAACAGGCAGCACTTGAATGCACAAAGCTGTAGTAGTCTTAACAGATAAAAAATGTGGCTCCACTGCTAAAATGCCAGGTTACATCTGGAAAATCTGGTGTTAGACGCAGCAAATATGCTGATGTAGAAGGTACTGGTAGCTGGATTGCTTGTTTAAGCTGTACAATATTTTGCCCAGATTAAACCAGGCAGAGGGAGGGTTTAGGAGAAGATTTATACATGTGGCTTGTGGCTCAATATGACAAAGTGGAATATGTAAAAAACACTTCTGACAAATGTCACTGACATGGCTGCAAGGTACAGGCAAAGAGGAGGAGCGTTCACTGGGTCCATTACAGTATATTCTCCAAGGTTAGACCAGTCCTGTCCCACCCTACGGTTTCTGTGCTTCACAGCCTGCCCGCTCAGAGTACCTCCCTTCTCTCCAAGCACTCCAGCCTCAGGGCCTGGCCACACGGCTCTGGTTCAATGCAATTAGAAAAGGAGCATTAGATTCCACAAAGTCTTTCCTGGCAACTTCACCACCGGACGTTTGCTGGGGGGCAGCAGGATTTCCAGAAAGACCGAGCACTGAATTTGGAGGAAGTCCAATTCCCTGAATCGGAAACCTCCCATTGAGGTTGGTGGGACCACAGGACGCTGCTGAGTGCTTCCAAAAATCCCACTCCCACCAAATGTTTGCAGTGAAGAAAAAGACTGCCGGGCAATTCCCTAGGTGTGAAAAAGAATATACATCCTGTGCACTCTTACAGTGTTTTGTTTGTATTTGAAAGGATCAAAGTACTATTTTATGGCTTTCCTACTTTTTTTAGATAATAGTCTTAAACCAAGTCCAGACAAGCTCTGCATCTTCTCAACAGCCCAGAGGAAAGATAAAGGGAACGTTAATGTTAGGCTAAATTATGAGAGGGAATTAGACTGCACAAGAACTGTAATCCACAGGAATGAATTTTCATTCCACTTGTCCTCCACTTTCAGCTAATCAGAAATTGTGATACATGGTCCTACTTGTATTTTGGCTTTCAACTCCCTCCTATATCTTATGTGGTTGAAAAGTGAATTCCTGATGTACACTGAAGATTAGGGAATGATAAATGCGATCACTTACCTGCACTGGCAGTTTTAGCGGATTCTGGCGTTGTGAGCAAAACATGCATTTCACGTATGTGGTTACTAGAGCTGACAGTCCGTCCTGCTGCTGACAACGACAGCTGAGACTGAGGACCAGGGTCTGTAAACAAACAGCAAAGATCTCCAGTTCCAAACTTAACGTTCAGGCACCTTTTATAACTGAAATAATCAGACGTTTGCTATAAGGATTGTAAAGCTTAGGCTGATCGCATAACAGAAATGGTAAGAAAGAGAAATCATAGCACCTATTAGCTTTCAAAGAATGGTTTGGGTTGGAAGGCACCTTAAAGATCATCTGGTTCCATCTGGACCTCTGAGCACAGCTGGTTTGCCTTGTATTATTTGTTTTTAACCTGTGGGGTTTGATGTTTAATTAAGACATTAAATCAGAATCTAAATTTCTTGAGCTTCATACCTAAATTTAGGCCTAAGTTGTTGCAAAATTTTCAGAACCAGCTGACAAGCACGGTTCTGCTTCTGCTGTATTCCCCAGATGACATCTGCCACAAGTCAGATTTAGGTTTCCAAACCTAAGACCAAATTCCTTGTCTAAAACTAGACACTAGTCTCCATATTTTAGCAATTTTAGCAAAACCCAACAGAAGACCGGTATTGGTCAAGTTAGCAGGGAACTATAGGTTAGGCCAGGCTTTTCATGGAGGACATTTTTACCACGCAGCCAGCCAGTGTTTATACAAACAATTTACAGAGATTTATGCTGGGGGTCTTGCACTGTGCGGTCTCATTCATTACATCCATCTACCACATAGCTCTAGGACTGCGTGGTTGAATCTCTGCTACCATGCTGCATCAGCAGGGAAAAAACCTGGAATCTTCTGCAATTACAACCCCAAACTCTGGAGTGTGAGCTGAAGGTATCGCCAGGAACAGTTCCAAGAGCCTTGCAATGCTGAATCAGTAACGTGAACTCAGTTACCTGGGCTAAGGAGGGACATTTGGAACAACACAGAACAGAGGGGTTGCTAAAGATGAAAGTTAATCCAAGGTTTGGTTCAAATATTTTCTTAGACACTTGGTGGCAGAAAACTCCAAAGTCATGAAGCCCTGAACACTCACCAAAAGCATTTTCTGTACAAATGGAACAGACTTTTGCTTTAATGGAAAGAATTTCCAGGTATTTTGAAGTAAACAATTAAAAAATCAATTAAATGAAGAACAACCTTTTAGTCCAAGGACACAAACAAGGCCTGTTTTGGTACTGGAAGAACGCAGAATGGATCTATTAAAGGAAAAGAGTTTCAGGTAATTGCAGAGTGGGTGCTTGGGTCTGCATGCCCAATTAGTGCCAAGAGCCGGCAGTACTAATTTGGATTAGAGCTGGTTATTGAAATGACCCTGAGCCTTTTGGTAGATCAAAGTGAGCTGTACCTGATGGACTATGTTTGGTCCTCTGGAACAAACAGAAGGAACATGTCAGTATTCACAGACTCTGAATCAGATCTAAGCCAACACCTAACGCTAGTGGCCTGCAATGGGTTCTCTTGGTTGTGCCAGCTGGTGCCACACTGACATCACACTGGTGCCCAGAGTGTTTCTAGGATCTGTATCCTCCCTGTAGTCTTTTATTTCACAGAAGTTTTTTCAAGTTGTTTTGCCTTTATTACATCTGGTTGAAATCACTAAAAATGTGCAGTTATTACGATGGAGCTCGAGAAGATAGGAAGGCAGAAAGGAGCGGTAGAAGGCAGACACCGAGTGAGCACTTAGATTTTGTTTTCTCAGGAAATCAGCCTGAGAAATCTGCCGTGCTCTACTTGGAGCAAATTCAAGCAAGAAGGTGTAATCAAAGTCTTAAAATATTTTCCAGAACTTTATAGATTTAAATAATTGTGCTAAGCAGTATCTTAGCATTAAGATTTTTTTGTAATTCTATTTAATAGAATTATACTTTGTGTTAAGGATCCTCTTAAAGAGAGATTTAGAAAATTAATATCTGATAAATACCTTAAACACATGCTGCAGACATGCACGATTTCTTTTATTGATGGGTTTATATACTGGTGAAACTGGTGCTTAGAAGCTATTGATTCAGGCATCCTATGACCTTCTGAACTAGAAACCTAGAGCAGCTGGTTAACCCTTAGTTGAAGATGTCAATCTTGATATCGACTCATTTATACGTGGCTTGTACAGAGGAAGCATTAATGGTATTGTTGGATATTACTACTTAACTCATCTCTAAGTAGTGAACAGGTAAATGTATTAACAAAAAAGCAACAGCTATGTCTGGTCTGGAAGGTGAGTTTCTGATAATACATAATCGCTGACCTGTAAGACAAAAGTTTCAATTGCCACTTATAAAACCTGTTAGAATGAAAAGGAGAAAATCTAACTCTCTAGGTAAGCAGGACAGAACGCCAAAGAGGTTTGCTTAGGCTGCACTAGGCATCACACTTAAAATTAGGAAATTCCACTTTCTTCTGTATGGGAGGAAATTTTCATTGACAACAGGCCAGACGATCCTTGTTAAAATTCTTGGCCTGGATACGGGCATACTGATCTTGGCAGCTGCCGGGCTACAGAGATAGGCTCTGCTGGTAGGATCTTATCTTTGATAAGTGGAAGCTATTTGAAAATATGGAAGCGTGGATCTATTGCCCCAACTGCAACCAAAGGGGGAAAACCTATGTATAAAACTGACTTTGAAAGTCATCTTTGTGGAATAACGATTCTCACAAGAATAGTACAATTAACCCCAAAATCCTGTTACTATGATAATGAGAGTATTTTGAATTGTAAACACAAACTGTGCCTGGAAATGAGTTCACAAAACATAATGTGTTATTGTGATCATTTCTGCCATATGATAACGAAAATAGCTGCATGCTGATTAGCTGGAGGAGTAATGGGAAATTTCTCTTAAAATTACAAGAATAGCTATCGCTTTCCTGAGCAGCTGCCGCTTGATGTGTCAGCATGGTGATATCCCACCCAGGGAACAACCATCTTTGGCAAGGGGCTCTGCTGAAGCCTCTGCTGCAGTCTAGGTCCTGTTATCTCTGCGAAATAGTGCAACCGGAGGGAATGGAAGGGAG
>NW_010390107.1:10745-14281 GCF_000710305.1 Buceros rhinoceros silvestris | reverse complement strand
GCTGAAGGAATGGTGGGTAGGCAGAGTGGGTGGTGGCTACACCTCCAGCGTCATTTACTCATTTGCTCTGTGAAGAGCATATTAGGTGTAACTGAAGCTTGAAGATGTTTCTCTGTGACTCAAACATGAAGATACCTGGTGCTTCTTTCTACACCAAAGGGGTTAATGAAGAAGTTAAGACACACTGCATTTGAAGGCAGTGCTGAAAAATTAGCCTAGAAGTACTTTGAAATCACCTGAAAAGCTTGATAGGAAGGAAAAACATCCTTTGTTTACTGAAACTGATGGCTTGGAGAACTAAAAACTATGTAAGTTTTTCAGCATGAGAAATAGGCCTTGTGTGGTGGTATTTGCCGAGTACCTAAGGGTTAACTCTCGTAGTCTGGTATGCAACTAAATGAGCCTATAATTAACCGTGTGTGGCTGTTGGTTAAAATGTTTGGAAGCAGTATGAAGTGATATTATTTTGCAACCCGTTCTCCTGCCAGTACCTGGCTTTATTAGTTTAGCACAAGAGGTGTTTTCTGATGAGTTGTCTGGAACAAGTATCACCGTTATTTTTGGTTTCCTTCACTCTTTGGAAACTTTTCTCTCGATAGCTTCAGCATTTGTCAAAGTACTCTACCTGGTTGCTCCCAGTTCTTCACTCTACCATGCCAGCTCCACTTCATCTGAGTGCTTCACTCCCAGCGGGGAGAGTTACACGGGGGGTGAAGTTTAGGGGGAATGAGTGAGCCCTGCACCATTCCTCTCTCCGTGTACATTAGCTGTAACGAGGATGACGTCCAGTGGTGTCACTTCCCTTTTTCCCTATGTTTTTTTTTACGTGATGAATAACTCAGGCTCTATGACACAGCCCAAAGTGACAGGCGGCAAGGACATCTCTGCCTCAAGAACCCCAAGACTCGCTGTGTTCCCAAACCAGGGAGCATAAATACATTTTATTTTATCTTTGCTGGGAGTATTTCCAGTTTCTTCAGAAACAGCATGTTAAAATATAAACTGTAAGCTGCTCCGAAATACATTTAACGATGCATTGACATTTAGAAGCCCTGAGCAGGGATGAGGATGGCTGTCCTGAGATCAAAACTAAAAACAGACACACTGGACCTAGGATGCTAGAAGAATTATATTGACTCCAGAAAGGCCCAGGCTGGCAGATGTCGCTCAGTTAAGATTTCATTAACTTCATTACTCTGATCCATACATCGACTGCAGGGCAGAGCTCCTGGACTGAAGTAGGGATTAGGGAAAATGGCAGTTTTAACAATAGCCCATCATCATCTTTTTAATACAAGGCAAAATACCGCACGGATCACTGTTTCAGAGAGGTCTGTTTGAGAAGTACCAGCATTTGGGAGAGATATTTATTTTGTGACCAGAATGCAAGGCAGATACACTCTGAGAAGAAAAGTTACGTTGGTAACGTGTCCAAATCCTGAAAAATTGGTGTCTCTTTCTTGTTGTAAACTGTCTTAGAGTCAGCAAACACCATGTTGTTGCTTCATTTTCCAAACTCCATCATCAGCTTTTTTTTGCTTCTGGCATGACCACGCTACCCAGTATTTTTTTAGAAAGGAAGATACATACTGTAGAAAACTTTCTCAGTGATGGGAAGGTAAACTAGATACTATAACCAACAGCTCTTAGTTATAGTATCGGGTTCTAATTGCGGGTTACAGACCCGCAATTCTGTAACACCCATCCCGCTTTCCCATCTATTTTAGCTTCGTTGTACAAAGTGCGCAGGTAGGCCAGACAACAGACTATCAGTATTCCACAAGCTAAAATCCATCATATCCACAGCATCAGTTTTGCTTGGAGAGCAGCAAATAATGATCCTAGATAAACTTTCCCTTGATCTCACTGTCTCATTTCAGGAAGGGGCTGGGAAATCACACTTTCACTTAAACCAATACAGAATATAAAACAACATGTTGAATGTCTTTAAGACAGTTCCGCTATATTCCAGTAACAGTGGGTGAAAGCACATTAAAAGAAACCAGATTTTTTTGAGAACTATTTTTTCCAAGCTCCTTTTCGTGACTGATCTTTAAACTTCCTACATGATGACACTTACTTGGCACTGCGTTGATCCAGTCTAATCTAGGTGATAATGGGTCTCCCAAGAGTTATTTTTTTAAAACAAGCAGTTTATCAGACACATTGACAGCTATGTTTTCAAATTAATTTCATTTTTTTTTTACTGTTAAAATATTTGCCTTGCTTTTAAACAGAAAAATCCATGAAACCAAAATGCAGCTCAGAGCAGCCTCACAGACAGAGGTACCAAGGAGCCATCGCAGCAGTAACTCCTCAACAAATCAAGCCAACTTTCAAATCCTGAGGTTTTGTCATTAGCAACCCAGGCAACAAAAGGTCTCACCCCAGCAATCCCCCACCTCACAGGCTACTGCCAATAGACGGGGGGGCATGCTGCTTTCAGTCTGTATCCTGATATAAAACTCACCTGAGCGTTACTTTGGCAACACGTCATTAGAAAAACCTTTCTAACAGGACTTCCTGCCAGCAGAAGGGCTGGACAAGAAGGTTTAGTATTTGATATCACACAGAAAACTTTGTCACCAAGCACGTCCCGTAAGAGCATGTGAAACTCAAGCTGAAGCTCACAGTTCCAGCTCATGAATTAATGGTTTTGATTTACATTTTGATGACCAGAGGGAGAGACAAGGGTGCAGGTCCTTTCTCTCTGGGGAACACTGGAATGTGTTAATGAGAGATGTAAAAAGGCAAGAAATCCTGCAGACCAGCCTGCTGCGGTTATCAGATACGACGGGAAAGGGAGGGGGTGGGGGAGAAGAGAATACCTGGCATGAGACCTGCTCTGAGGAGGGATGGTCTGACGTGGCAGCGTGGATTTCTGCCGATATCATTCCTCACGAATCTGTATCAGATTTTGCTGAGTATTAACATCAGGTGTTGCCACATCATGCCCACTATCTCTGCAAGCAGGATCTTGATGGAGATAAATAAAAACCTAAGAACCTTATTTGACTTTCATGGACAATGATTAGATTTGCAGAGCTGTCAGAGAAAAATAGTGAGGAATGAGCGAGCTAGGTGCAGACTCGGAGCAATGGACATGGCATCTGCTTTCATAGCTCCTTGTGCAAAGCTGGGAAGGTGTTGGCTGCACTTTACCCCAAGGGCAGGTACAGCGGGATACAAGGTGTTCTAGAAGGAACCCTCAGCGACAGAAAGCTGAGGTATGATGATTCCTTGTTTTATTTTCCACAATAGTGCCTACAGTTTGGAAGAAGCCCAGGGCCGTGCCTTATGGTTTAATTTGAGAAGTGCATTATTAGGTTTTGTGGGAGAATCTGTCTTATTAAATCCTGCATTTTAAAAACAGCTATATTCTTTTGATCCCAAGTCCAACTATTCTTCAGAAATAACGATCACCCTGTGTCATTTATTTTCTAGTGCTTTTTTGGTTTTTGGTCCCAGAAGTGGTGATAAATTGATTTAGCACAACAGCATCCTTGCTTTAGGCCAACGGCATCCTGGCTTGTATC
>NW_010390107.1:9849-10613 GCF_000710305.1 Buceros rhinoceros silvestris | reverse complement strand
AGAGTGTGTCCAGCAGGAGGAGGGAAGTGATTGTTCCCCTGTACTCAGCACTGGTGAGACCACACCTTGAGTACTGTATCCAGTTTTGGGTCCTTCACTTCAAGGAGGATGTTGAGGTGCTTGAGTGTGTCCAGAGAAGGGCAACGAAGCTGGTGAAGGGTCTTATGAGGAGCAGTGGAGGGACCTGGCAGTGTTTAGCCTAGAGAAAAGGAGGCTCAGGGGAGACCTTATGGCTCTCTACAACTACGTGAAAGGAGGTTGTAGAGAGGTGGGGGTTGGCCTCTTCTCCCATGTGACAAGTAACAGGAGGAGAGGAAAAGGCCTTAAGTTGCACCAGAGGAGATCTAGGTCAGATATCAGGAAAAACGTCTTTACAGAGAGGGCTGTGAAGCCATGGAACAGGCTGCCCAGGGAGGTGGTGGAGTCCCCATCCCTGGAAGTGTTTAAAAGACATGTAGAAGTGGCACTGAGGGACATGGTTTAGGGACCCTGGCAGTGCAGGGTGAATGGTTGGACTCAATGATCTTAAAGGTCTCTTCCAACCAGTTGATTCTACGATTCTAGGATGAGTCACGGAAGTCATCAGAAGTAGGAAAAAAATATACAGGAAAACATAATAATTTTTGCTGCATTGCTCTCATCTTTTACTGGCCTTGCTCTCTGACTTCTCTGTTTATTTGCTCTTCTGCACAGCACTAGTCATTGAAAGAAAGGTACTGGGTCTTCTGTCCTCTAATTGAAACAATACAACTTACCCAGGGAAA
>NW_010390107.1:0-9760 GCF_000710305.1 Buceros rhinoceros silvestris | reverse complement strand
GAAAGAGGAGAACGTCTTCAGTTTGCTTGTGCTGACAACAGTGCATGAGTACCAAGATCATACAAAAAGAGTAATACTTTTTTTCTTTACGTGTTTGATACATTGTAGAAATAGAAGCTGCATTTAGAAAATAATTGCTGCATATGGTCAACTTTTTTATAAAGCTGAAGTAAAGGGCAATTAATACTCCAGGGCAGAAAGTATAAAAATAATGATGAATCTCCATAAACCGCAGACAAGAAATGTAAGGAACCTCCAGCTTCGTGACATTGTAAAGTCAGAAATAGCACACAAAAGTTTAAACTTCTGAGAGGGCAAGATTTCTGAAGTCTTCATTTTTTAAGAGTTTCACGAGTTAGAATCTGTAAAAAGTGTTCCTGCTCTATAAAAGAGGATATCCATTTTTGAAGCTAGACGGTGGTATTGGGCAATAGCATCCACCTGTGATGTTTCTAGCAGGGTGTCATTTGTCAGCGTTCTCTTGGCTGTCTTCATAATTAGTCCTCAGGTCAGCATGTTGCCTGATTTTCTTTAGACATCTATTCTGAGGGAAGTGCAATGGTGATTTGATTGATGTAGGTCACGCGCTGTGGTGATTTCCCAGTCCTTCTGTGTTTGAAACAAAAAACTCCTTGTAATGAGAAAATTGGTTTGACCAGCCAGGGATAGTTGTGGCTCACAGCGTACTGAATTTGTTTGATACTGACTTCAGATATTGTTCATTTGCACAGATTTACTAATTAAAAACTTGAGAAAAAAAGATTCTTTTGGCTGTGCTTAATAAAGGTCTTCACAATGTGTTCAGCTGGAATATGAAAGGCTGGCTGCAATAATCACTCTGAACACGGGACACAATCAAACTCATCCATGGTTCATTTGTCACCAGACATCGGTGTGAAGTACATTACGTTTCCACAGAACACATTTCACAGCAGCTCTGGCAACAGAGTTAGTGAACAGCCACTGATGGGAAATAATCTCTTCTGTTTAAACCTGCCTTTGTGAACTTTAAACTCACATTTGGGCACTTTTTCATTATGCTGTTTCTTGCATTTCTTAAAGATTTCATAGGCTTTGTCTTCAGCAATGGTATTTCTTTGTTTATGCTCTCTCGTGGTCATTTTTGTTTCGCAATCAAAAAGCACCGAGTACTATTGCCACTTACTTCAGGTTTCAGAGCTCTGGTCTTAAGACAGTCCTGCAAGTTACTTAAAGAGTAGCATCCTTTGAGAGTAGTGTCACACTTGGAAGAAACAAGTGGCAGAGTCATTGTCTAGTCATTTTAATCAGACATAGTCCTTTTACTGCTTGTCAAATCAATCTTGCGTATCCATCCACTGCCCTTTCCAATGCCTACTCGCACTCTAGATCTCAGTTTCAGTTGCTCTAGATAGGACTTGCTTCTCAAGTAAGTTAATTTGTTGAAAGACTAAATATGACATGGCTTTATTAGCTTAAAACAGTGTTTTTACTCAATGAATCCTTCTTCAAAAGCAAAAACCATATCTCTAGCATCACTCCTGAGGTTTGAGGAGATTTGTCCTATAACTACAATTGCCTCTGAAAGGAATATAGGTCATAAATCCTCATCTGCCACAAGTTGAAAGGGGCAGGTTTCCATCTGTCTATTGGCCTCCCAAGACCACAGAAATGTCGTGACCACTCTCAAAAACCCCTCCGTGTTCTTCTCCACTGAGAATAATTCACTCTTGTTTTGCCAATAGTTGTGTTTTCTTTGACCTGCAGTGTATGTGCAGCACTTGCTGGAGACAGGTATTTCCTGACCCAAAGATTTCCTTGGTGGGATAGAACCACTGTCTGTTGTCTCACTAACTCAGTCTGCTTCATATGTAGACTGGAGTCCAAGTTATTTCTGGTGAAGCGGTGAAGAGTCCGGACTTCAGGCACTAGGGTGTTGCCTGTGTATTGACTGTAAGGCAGGATTTAGTTTCCATGTGAATCCTGTTGGGGAAGGAGAAAGCACTGGAGGCATGATGGATGGTCACTGTATTTCATGTCCTTCAGGACAGCTTTGGCATCAAGTACTTTTGAGTTCTGGTGACCAAACCCAGGGCTGTGCAGTAGCAGGCCCCACCTGAGTGGGCATGTCAGGTCCCAGACTGCCCTGGTAGATGCATTTGGAAAGTCAGCTGACTTTAGATGCTGGAAACCCGGAGAGGTACACGCCACTGACTAACTGGGGAATCAGAGGCACTGAGCTGAGAAAACCCACTGCATGATGGTGACCAGTGGTTCTGAGCACACCAGCCACATGACAACCTCTCTGTCTGCCCAGGTCCAAGTACCAGCAGCACCCGGAGAGCACAATTCTGACATGGCTTCAGGGCAACAGCGGCTGCACTCATAAGCAAATGCCCCTCCAGTGCCAAGTCACACCAGCCAGAACTTTCTGCTGGTTTCACTGGAAATGAGGAGCATTGGCTCAGCCAGTGGCCAGCCAGGGTCCCAGTACAGGCATCCTGCCCACTGCAGGACCACAGTGCTGGTACGAGCCCATGCAGCCCCTGGGCTGCAGGGTTCTCCAGAGCTGCAGCTTGCCACCCTCACACAACACACCCTACGTGTTCACTGCAAAACTAAAGGCAAAGAAAAAACATGTTGAGTTCCTACTGGCAGTGCCCAAAGGTACTATATCTGAAGATAACATCAACAGAGAGAGCCAGAGCAAGTTCTGTTCCCACAAACTATTTCCCAGAGGCTAATGGCAAGGGGGGAGAGAGAAAAACAAGTACTGACAGTTTACTGTAGGAGCTCAAAGAAAAAGTGGACAAAGCTAAAAGAACTCCAGCTCTTTGTCTGCATTTAATCCAGTCCAGAGCATTCACTGGCGCATACAGATTTACTTTCCGTGGCTGATGGAGGTGGATATAGTCACTTGGTAAGAAACAGAGGATCTAGGGTTTAAATTCTGTGCCCTTCAGGCTCACACATTTTATGACAAGTCAGTCTATAACGTATATCAAGTTTTAATCTAATGTAAAAAGTGTGAGCTACTGGCTAATACCTTCAAAGGAACAAATCCTGATCTTGAAAGGTGAAGAAGCTTTCTGGCTTTAACACAGACCAAGTCTTGAAGGGGTAGAGCACTTCTTTTGGCTCACGGTAGCCAAGGGAAAATGCCTCCTGTCTCTAGCCGAAGAATCCCCTCTTTTGTTTTTTTCCTTCTCCTTTCAAGTCTCCTCCTGAATTTATCAAGGCACTGATTTATCAGAGGCTACTGGAATAATGTAACGGTATTAAAACACCACCATCCACCTATTTTATTGAGAAACAAATCGTCCAAGCACCTGATATCATAGTAGAATAAAACTATCTAATCACCATTGCAGGCTTTTACCTTTGCTGAGCATAGAGGGTTCAAGTTACAGGCGGCCTATTTTCTGAAGGCTGTAGAGTCAATTCATCTCTGGCTGAATCTGCAAAACAGTGCAGTGATAGACAGCACCAGTGAGGAGGATACAGAACCTACAAAAGGATTTGTGAGTAAAAGGTAGAGAGACTGGGTTAGAAAAGGCAGAAAGGGAAGAGAAAGTTCAACGGCCGAGCACAGCAGACCCAAACTGGGCAGAATGCGTTGGAGCGATTTTAGCACAGTGAATTGGAAACACACCCCCAGCAAGTGTGTAGAGACAAGGGAGGTGAGCCAGTAAATCTTCGGAAGCGCTGGCTACATGAATGAAAAAAAAAAAAAGAGAGAGAACAATAAATGTGGCATTTCTTCTCACTCCTCTGCCCCCTCCAAGCATTTTTGACCATCTAAGAAGGACCTCTAGCCCCTGGGCTCAACTAGCATTGCTCAAACTTCTCATGTTCAGACAAAACCAGACCTTTTTATCCTAACCGCTCACGCCCAGCCTTAGCTGAGACCAGAAAAGCAGAAGCTCGTTCTGGTTGGCATCGTGTCACCCGGAGCAGGAGACCAACACGTGACGGGAGGCTGCCTGGCTGCTGAACTTCTCCAGCCGCTTGCTCAGCTCTTTCCAGGGGAACTCCTCATTTTCTCAGAGATCGCTGGCTGTAAATGGGATGTTAATGAAACAAACCAAAAGACAATTTAGGCTCTTTAACACATTTCAGGAAAAAAGCCCTACCTGGATGGATGACACATGATGTATTTTGTATTAACGTTTCAAGTCAATTTGGCAGATCTTGATGGTTAGGGGAGTTAGAAATATTTTGTTGCAAGTTTGAACATCGTACCAGGGTATAAGGCCAGACCCTTGGCCTCGAACAGTGTCTGAATGAGAGCTGAGAAATGTATCCCTGGCTAGTTTCAAATTAAAAAAAGGTACAAATGAGGCTAAAAGAATTTATGTTATTTTTCCGGTTTCTGTGCTATAACTCCTATTCCATCTCCTCATCTATCTTCCAAGTGTACTACCTTATGAATGAGTGAGCAATAAAAGAAGTATGCAGTGGCTGAGAAACTCAAGATAACAAGATAATGCAAAACGTAAGCCAACACCCAAAACTTGGGCAAAACTGTAAGTTAAGATGTGGATCTGTGTAGAAAAGTTTTTCACATCTGACTTTCTGGGCAGTTGTTAGATAGTTTGCATGAAAAAAAAAAGTGCCACAAAATGTGATGCTAAATTCACATCTGTCAAAATCTTGGCCCTATACTTTCTAGGAGTTTTAATCCTGTCTTCAGACCACATGTGATGACTCTTCACTCACAGACTAATATTTAAAAATAAGCTGTTTTAATGCCTTTGAAACTGCAGGGGGAGGGGAAGAACAATGAGTAAAGATGTCAAAAACTGAAGGGGGTTGGGGGGTGGTTATGCAAAGGGTTAATTCAAAGTTCCATATCACTGACCTCCCACCAGCCTCCCAGGCTGCCCAGGTTTGGAGCTGCGCGATCAGCTGGGGTTTCTCAGGGGAAAAATTATGTGGCCACTCCCTGAACCCAGATAATCCCCCTGGCTGGGCTTTCCACTGCCGGTATCTGGCAGGTTAGGCAGAATTTAATCATCAAAATTATTGTGGCCTCTTTCAAGCAAAGACCAGCGAGACATTAACTGCTGGAATTAGGTATGTTTTCCAGCATTAACGCAATGGAGCTGCTAAGAAAGGTCAGTTAAAGGGCTCAAGCCAGACAGCAGAGACTAAGCTGGTCTCCAGTTTCATCTGGCAAAGACTGGGTTGGTAAACAGGCAGCAGAAGGGAGAAGATGCAAGCATAAAGTTTCAAGGGATGTGAAGATTGAAGGGAAGATGAATCTTGTTATCTTCAAAAGAAAAGTAAGGACAACTCAGGCATAAACATGAGAGAACCCTACAAAGAAGAGAACATGAGGCGGGGTGGGAGCAAGCCGTGATGTTGAGGTGTTTGAGATGCTTTTAGAGTACTAAGGAGGTAGAATTTTTTTATGAGAATTGATGACAAAACACAAAACCAGTTCCTCATCTTTACTCTCACCCCTTATGCTCTGAGACAGACCTCATTTTCTTGCAAAGTAGCTGAGGCATTTTCTATGCTCCATTACCCATGTGAGAGGAGGCAGAATACTGCAAACCCTCCAGAAAGTGCAAAGAATTTGACTATGGTGTATTAAAATAAGACTTAGGTTTCTAAATTGGAGCATTAACTTGGAACGTTTAGAACAGATGATGCCTGTATGGATAAATGATCGTCTGTTCTACATTGTTGATTAATGTGAGACCAACAGGAGGGTAAGAATCATATAATCATACAATAAATCATGGAATGCTTTGGGTTGGAAGGGATCTTCCAAGCTCATCCAGTCCAACCCCCTGCAGTGAGCAGGGACATCTGCACCCAGAGCAGGTTGTTCAGAGCCCCAAGGTCCAGCCTGACCTAGAATGGTGCCAGGGATGGGGCTTCTAGCACCTCTCTGGGCAACCTGGGCCAGGGTCTCACCACCCTCAGCATTACAGTTTCTTTCTTCAATCCATTCTGAATCTCCCTCTTTCAGTTTAAAACCATCACCACTTGTCTGGTCACCACAGGCCTGACTGAAAAGCATTGCTAGAGTTTATCTGCTTGTTCATATCTTGCCCCATCTTATGTCATTTTGAGGTGCAAGAAGCAAAATGCAGTTTATTTTTGAACCTCTGTTTACAAAAATCAGGTTCTGGTGCATATTGTTGAACTTGCCAAGCATTCTGCACGTAACGTTTCACGTGAAGGTGTCATTTCGGCCAGTTCTGAATTTCACTGCCATATGCCTAAAATTGCAACCACAGAGAAATCCAAAACACCACGCACTCATATTGCGAGCGAAAGTGAAGGAGAGCTGTGGTTAAGGAGGGTCCGTGGGTTGTTGTGAAATTAGGCACAGTTATCTTCCCTGCTTAACTCAAAGCACAAACAGGGTGTCAGCTTTGTGGGCAGAACCCGATTGACACCGATGAACATTTGCTCCTGCTGGAGAGCGAACCCGTCCGTGACTATCATCCAACACGCGTCAACTAACCCTGGTCCTAGCTTGTATTAATACAGCATTCTTTGTTCTTCCAAATACAGATCCTGGAAGAAAACATGAAGTTAGAGTGCAAGTGCCATGGGGTCTCGGGATCCTGTACCACTAAAACATGCTGGACGACTCTGCCTAAATTCCGGGAGCTGGGCTACATCCTTAAGGACAAATACAACGAAGCTGTTCAAGTCGAACCCGTGCGAGCCAGTCGTAACAAGCGTCCAACCTTCCTCAAAATAAAGAAGCCACTTTCCTATCGCAAACCCATGGATACAGATTTAGTGTACATAGAAAAATCCCCCAATTATTGCGAAGAAGACCCTGTCACTGGCAGTGTGGGAACGCAGGGGAGGATGTGCAACAAGACAGCCCAGCAGTCCAACGGCTGCGACCTGATGTGCTGTGGCCGAGGTTACAACACGCACCAGTACTCAAGAGTGTGGCAGTGCAACTGCAAATTTCACTGGTGCTGCTATGTGAAATGCAACACGTGCAGCGAAAGAACAGAAGTTTATACCTGTAAGTGAGCCCCTGGCTGGGCGGGCAGATACGTCCCTGGCCGCGAATACATTTGCACATGCACTCAACCTACCTACACGAGACTGTAGGAAAGACCTGCTCTCCCAGAAGAACTGCTGATGAGTGGAGCCCTCTCTTTTCTTCTCGTGTTTCATGGCTTGTGTGGATGCACATTTCAAACTCTTAGGGAACTCAGCCAAGAAACGAAAACAAACCCCACCCCGAGCCACCTGACACACAAAATGGAGAGAAAAAGATCATCTCGGTTGGATCTGCACCTCTAAGCGAGAAGCGTTGACCGCCTTCTGAAGAGACACCAGTCAGAGAAAAATCTCTTGAGCGTGGCAAAAGCCTCTTGGTTTGGAAAAAGATGGTCAAAAACTTCAGTGTACAGGAGCAGGGAGGGGCAGGGGAGAAACCCTCAAAGCAGGGCGCCGCACAGGATGGGATGGACAGTGCCCCATTGTGAGTCGCCCATGCGAGTGTGTGGATGGCGCAGATCTAGGCTTCCACACTCCTGAAGAGCTTCTGATGCTCTCGCCCATGTTTCCACTTCATAACGTTCGCTACAGCAAGTAGAACTGTGGCGGTTTTCTGCTTTACCTGCCTTTTGTGTGCGTGCGCGTGCTGCAGAGTTTAGCACAGGGATTTGGGACACTCGGGCATAATAATAGCAATATTTAACAATTTATTCAGATAAAACTAATATTAATTTATTTAATTAAAAAGAACTCTACCCACACTTCTGGAACTATTCTGCAATTAAAGTAGATAGCTGGCTTTCTTTGTGGAATAATTTTGTAGAAACAGCAAGGAAAAACTGGAGCTGTATATACTATTCGTAACTAGGCTATTTCTGTTAGTTGGACTTGCAGGATACGTTCTACAGGACGAGATGTTTAAGTACAAAAGCTGGCGTCTTTATATATATATGTACATACACAAACACACACTGTTGTTTTCGGGGTTGGTTTTGTTTGTTTGTTTGTTTGTTTTCTCCTGTTTGCTGCTAGTTGTCTGGAACAAAAGTCAAGTGGTAGGGGTTACAAATCTTTACCAGTTTAGTTGTGGTTTTTTTTTTCCTTCCTTCAATTAAAGAAAGAAGCATTAATAAAATCCTGGAATATGTCTAAAAGTAAGAAAATCCAGACAAACTTCCATCTTTTGGAAAAATCAACCATAGGATAAGAGAGTATATTTTGTAAGAGACTATTTTTATATAAATATTTTATTTATACTACGTCTGCTTGTTCAACCTGTACTTTTTCTCAACACAGGCATACAATTTGTAATTCTTAGGCTATTTAACAGAGAAAGGGTAATTAGTTTGTGGACACAACAGCAGCAAGCTGGATACTGTCGGCTGCAGTTGGTGGCTGTGTAAGGGAGCAGAATGAACTTTCTCTCCGGATGTGTGTACAAACTGGCTCTTCTCCTGCAGCTTGATTTGCAGAATATGCAAAACAAGAACAGGGTACGTAGCACCAGTTCTGTCACATGGCTTGAA
Organism: Buceros rhinoceros silvestris; assembly: GCF_000710305.1. NCBI lineage: Eukaryota > Metazoa > Chordata > Aves > Bucerotiformes > Bucerotidae > Buceros > Buceros rhinoceros. The sequence continues at coordinate 1,271 of NW_010390107.1, read as the reverse complement.
TTCACGATTGGTATTAACTGGTTGCTCATTTATCCCATTCAAGAAAAAAAAATTCCGAATTAGCTTCCCACATGTGTCAGTCATTAAACTGTGGCGTTATGACTAGCAAATGTGCTGTGTGTGCTGTCAGTTAAATCTCTGCATTGTGTTCCTGTCAAATCTGATTTTAATCACTGGAAGACTGTAGACTATGACTGTAAAAACTAGCGTGACACACATCGTCTGATTCTCAGAGATAGGATACAAAGCTTACTTTTTTGTCCAGCTCCTTTTGGCATTTACATTATTCTTTCCCCCAAAAGGCCAGAGCTCAAAAAATCCAGAAAAAACATCTCGGCAAAGTTAAAGACTACTCACTTGTTTTTCAGAGCCCAGCCAAGCCACTTTGAGTTCCCTTCACGGTATTGCCTTTTTATCACTGTTATTTCTTCAGATATTTGAGTGGTAAATATTTCTGTTTTTTAGAATCATTCTGGTCCTTCAGCTTGACTCATTTGTGACCACTAAAAAAACCTCCTAATTTTAATGATGTTTTTCATTGGGTGAGAACAATGGCCCAGCACTACCAATGATATTGTATGTTTTGTTTGAGTCAGGCCAGGTTCTTCCCTACTTCCAGACCACAGGATCTCACCTTTAATGAGCTCAGAGGGGCATCAGTGAAGGAAACAAACGTGCATCCAGCCTGCAGTGCACGGCCCCGACTCCCGCTGATAACAGTGGGCGTAGATGATACAGGTAGATCTTGTGTCCATCGATCTTTCTGAGGCCAAACTCCCACCTCAGACTGTGAAAACAGAGTTTTTGGAGAAAGTAAACAGAAGTATCATAAAAGATGTCACCAAGTTTTTCTGTAACAACCAAGCTTTCAGAACTCATCTGAACGTGGCACAGAGCTTTTTTTTAAACTAATTTCTTGTATATGTGTTATTTCTTGTGTAAGAACACAAGCCTGTGCAGTACCTGATCCTAGCGATGCGTAATTAGGGTTAAATACGCAGTTTCTTTGCAGATCTGCCACTTAACACAAAACGGAACTTTATGCCATTCAGACACCAGCACGAGATATCAAAATAAAATTATTAACATAGTTTAGTTTTGAACTTATGACTTGTCAAGAAAAAAGCAGGTTTGGGGGGTAATTGAGTCACTGCTTTTTGTTCTTCTGAACTCCCCACATCGAGAGTTGCTAAGACATAAAATGCAATGAAATGCATAGAGAATGGATGTAGACTACAACATTATATTATGGTGAAATAATTCAGATCTAA
>NW_010390106.1:34658-45367 GCF_000710305.1 Buceros rhinoceros silvestris | reverse complement strand
GGGGAACCACAGCCTCTGCAACATTAGCAAGTGTCACTGCAGTGTATTTGCCAGCAAAACAAAACGTATTTATCGAGTCGTGGCCACAATTCATTTTTTTAATCACAATTCACGACGACAGAAGAAAATGCACTGTCTTTCTACTCGCCAGCAACTTTGTGGTAAATTGCTGCTCATTATGGGCCCAAACCTGAAGGTGCTAGGCATTTACAGCTCCTCCCAGAAAAAGAAGGCATTCTGCACCTTGCAGAAAAGTCTGTTTTCAAAAAGAGTTGGTGTCAGAGGTGAAAATTATGTCTCCATCCTTTTCACTCTAATAATACCTACACAGTTACAGTGCTAAACTCCATGTTTGAGGAGCTTTAAATCCTGCTGTCAACACAATTGGGTTTTGTCTCCCCCAGTCTTCTTGAGGCTTTTTCCTTTCTGTTCCTTTCTTTCCTTTTTTTCCCCCTCCACAAAATCTTTTCTAAAAAGATTGCAAGTATAATCCTCCAAAGAGCTGAATTCTAAGTGAACCTAACGTTTAAGACTATACCCAGCAGGACACTGAGACTCTGCACCTTTTTGTCATCTGTCATTGAAGAAATTTTAATTCTAACTGCATTACTAGTATCAAAATTGAAAAAAACTCCAAGCATTAACTTGTCTTCAGTTCCTCACAACTACCGGCTACTCGCCCAGACCCTGAGCTGCAATGACAACTGGCAAATAAATCTGATTTGGTCATTTATCCAGCAAGCACAAAGCATCAAGATGAACATTTCCAGATTTGACAAGTGACTGCTCTATTAAATACTGTGCATGTGCATTTCTCAGAAGCTGATGGCCCATCCACAGAATACTTATTACCAGCAGCAATAACCATTCTGGACAAGTGACTATTCTCCTCCAAGGGTAATAGCATGTGCTTACATAAAGGGATATTTTTGGCACATTCTCAAGGTCTTCCTTCTTCTGCCCTGCTGTCGGAACTCTAATCAGGTATGCACAGCACCTACAGTGCTCCTGAACGCTTCAGATAATTAGCCTTTCCACTAATCAGAGACCATCTCTCATCACTGCACAGGTACAGTACACTGCTTGTTCCTTAACGCTCAGGTTTCCCTCGCTCACTTCTTAAACACTGGTTACCTTGAACTACTCTTTCAACGCACACCATTTAGAGCTTTCCAAATAAAATCATTTCCGAGCATTTTGCTGGGAGCTGAATTTAAAGACGTGGATCATTGATGTTTCAGCTAAAATGTATCCCTGATCTTTCCCTTTTCTTCTAATAGTTAAAAAAATAAAAGCTCACAATGTGTTTCCTTGTGACCACCTTCACATGCCTCTTTGCTTGAGAAATTCATCATCTTAGATAAAAACTAAATTTGTGCCTGTGATTAAGACGAGAAACTTGTGTTTAAAGGGAAAAAGGCTGCAGCAAGTGTCTATGCTCTTACAAATGGCAAGAAATACAGCTGATTTAACAAATGAGTGCTCAATCAATGATGCACTGAGGCACACGACAAAGGGAAGTCGAAATCCATTACATTCAAGAACCCCCTTTAAATTCCACTTCAGTGCCCTGACCCTGTTGCTCAATGCTAAAGACTTTACAAGGTTTTTGGAAACATTTAGAAAAGCTTTTGTTTTGGCATTCGCCCAGCTGCACCTCACAATTAACACCGCCAGACTCCTTTGTAATCAATTATTCATTAAGATTACTAGCATATCTTTGAGCACCTTAACTTCACATCAGAAGTGTGCGAAGGATGACACGTGTGTGTACTTTACAGAATAAAAGGCAGACTCTAAGCAGGTTTTAACGCTAAATGAGAACAAGGCTAAAAGAAGCGAAATCAACACTTTTAGTCAAAGTTGAGCTTCAGGCGAGCTGCAGGCAGTGCACAGCATGAGAGAACTTGGCTCCAGAAAGTGCCCATGTGTTGACAGCTGAATAAGAGATTGAAGGCTTAATGGTAAGAAATGTTCCGTCAATGATAATGTTACACGTTACTTAGTTAACTACTCATCTTCCACACTCCTGACAGGTAATGACGCAAACTCCATTCATAGAAGTTTTACAATTTGCTACACAAACATGTTTATGCGGTTACCATGGCTAACGTACTTTCCAAAGAGGGAAATAATGTTCAGGAAATAACTATGAAACACAAATGTGCCGAGAAGTTAAGAATGCAGAAGAATCTGAAAAGCTGCAAAAACTATAGAAAAAAATACAACCTATGTCTACCAATTAATAATATATGTGCAAGATAAATTATTATCAATTTATATTATGGTAGAACCTACTCTATGAAACACTGTGTTGGCAGGGAAGGATATTTGACCCCTTAACATTAAGACACATAACAAACTTAGGTTAAGAAGGCTTTATGTTTAACCTTCATCAGAAATCTAACTTGGGCACTGAAGCTGGTGTAAAAGCTTCTTCCCACAGTATAAGGAAGACCCCTATTATCACTTAGGCTGGAAGAAACCTTTAAGATCATTGAGTTCAATCATTAAGTTGAAGTTACAAAGTTTTCAGAACTTCATAGTTTGAATCCTCCTAGTTTTACTTGGGTCAGCTAGGACACTTGGGAAGCTGAGTCCAGCTGGTGTTATACAGTCAGGGTGCACAGAAGCAGCAATTCTGCAAGACCTAGGTACAGAGTTGGCTGGGGGCTTTGTGTTCGGCTGCATCCCCGGTAGCATTATGCAATGTACGTGCATGCAGAGATTTTCAGACATATACAGCCTAATTGTCTAGCATTTGTGGATTTTCTATGCATCACAGCATGAACAAAGGCTAAAGAAAAAAATAAAAGAGAAAGAACAAAATTACCGAAGACGATCAAAAGGTAGAGCCATAACTGTTCAAGTGCCTACAGTGCTACCAGAGTAGAATGGAGTTTCTCGAATCTGAAGCTGTAATTGATAAAATCTCATAATCTAAGTGTAAGCAAGTCTGTAGCTACCAAATAACATGTCACAAAGTGACAGAGGTGCCTAATATTCCTCTGTTCTGCATGCCCACAGCTGCTGCCTTCTTGACCAAGAAAAGCACCTCTGTGTTTACTTTCTCTACATAGTGATGAGCACTTGTCTCATCAGGTCATTTACCAAAGGATGGGTATCGTGTTCTGGTACCTGTCTTTACATCACAGAACCAATATAACAAATGCATCAGCAGTTGGAAGCAAGAGCCAGGGAATGTATCTGAACACCTGCCACAGATCCACGCACTTCAAAATTAAGTGAAATGATACTCGTCATGACCATCATGCCTACATCATCAAGAATCAAGTGGCTTAGATCCATAACTCTCACTGACCAGATTTTTCTGGAGCTACTTAGGTTCATTAAGGACAGACAGAAGTGCCTAGAAGCATTTAAAAAAAAAAAAACAGAGAGAGAGTAAGGGGCTTAGGAGTGAAACCCCTCTTGACATCAAATCAGGTACTTTGAAAAGTTTTATGCACCATAACTTTGCAGAATATACAGAGAGCTACTAATGCAGACTTAAAATTACAGCGGTACTCCTGAACTAATACTCATTATCTCAGATGCTGTAAATATTTGCAAAAAGCCTCAGTGTATCAAGAAGTAGGCTTGAAATCTTGACAGCAAAAGAACTTACTGTTACCGGACCAGCATTACTATCCCCAAGCCAACAAAGAGATTTAAATTGTCCTTAGAAGAACCAACACTTTACAGAATTAACTGCTCAGTTCATTCTGAATACAGATCAGAAACATAAGATAAAAAAATTAAAAGACAAATCCAGCTCTGGAATTACTGTTCAGGGTTTCACTGGAGTCAGTAGACACCATTCGTATATAGCTACGGGCAAGCAAATAAAAATGTATGCTTCACTGTTGCGATGTTCCAGGTTTACACCGCTGTAAATAGACTGATTCCACTGGACTTGGAATAGGATTGATGTTGAATCATGGAGTGCTGAAGTTAGCCCTATCACCAACTGTATCACTCTACTAAAAATTATGAATTCACCATGGTTCCCATGACTGAGAATGTATACAACAGCAGTTAAGATGTCTCTTGTTCCTGTTAAAGTTCCAGTGAATTCATAGGATTTTGCTATTCAGACACTGTTTCAAGAAGTAAAATACTGTATCTCCCAGAAAACAGACTAGTATTCCGACTGAAGGACAGTGAAAATCCTGAGCGGATTTCCTTTATTATCCTGTTTTGTTTAAATCATTCAGAGGTAGCACTTAGCAGCATTAGAGTTGCACAAGTTATCTCTGCTTTTCAAAGAAAAACCAATCATTTAGATTTATATGTAAACTCCATGTTACTTCACGAACCTTCACAGCAATACACAACAGACTGTACAGTATTATAGTGGAATACATAGTATCTCAAAGAAAAAAAAAAAAAAAGAGAACCAGACAGAAAAAAAATCCTCATAAAAGCATTATCGATATTCTGTTTATCATCAGAGACCCGAACACAAACTACAGCTCTGCAACGTAAAGCAAGCAACTGACAGCCCTTTCGGACTGTTGGGTGTCATTTATTTCGGCTGTAACACAGAGGTCTATTTCAATGATCAGTTTTACAAATGTTCCTCCTCGAGCTCACCATCATCTGTAAAACAAATCAAATGGTACCACTAAAGACCTCCTCACTCTGTTTATAACTGCGTATGTAACCCTGTCCTCAGGGTGTATATGAACAATGTTTAAAAACAAGCAATACACACAGCTGATCAGACCAGCAGCTGATCAGTATTTAATCACCAAATCCAATAAGGAAAGAAATGAGGCAGAGCAAAGAGGTGGAAAACAAAGGTAGATGGAAAATGTTAAACAAGCCACCAATTTATGGAAGATAAAAAACACTCTCAGAAACGATTTACCAAACAATTTTCTTTTTACACATTTAATAAACATTCTGTCAGAGTAAACGAAATCTCAGAAGCTGGAAGTTAAAAAAAAAAATCAATTAAAATGAAGTCACAGGGAATGGTGGGGAATTGGTCCTGGCAGTTATTTGATATAGTATGGTTAATATTTCTAGTCAGGCAAATTAACAGTTTTGCTGCTGTAGACTTGCACTCTCACAATGCATAACCTCTGAGGGCTGGTTCTAAAATTTACAGAAATATATGCATAAATATTTTTATTCAGCTACATTTTAGATGTACAGCAGCAGTCATTTACTCTAAAAACTTTTATACAGAGGAATTTGACGCTGTTAAAACCAGCTGAAAAGAATGTCTCCATCTAAAAAAGTAACAAAATACACAATTCATTCCATGGGGTCCCATTTCACTGGTGAAGAATACTTTGAAAGCTCTCAGATAAAACCCGGTTTCTCTAGCTGCCTGTATCAATAGATAAGCTTTTCTTTAATACTATTTGACTGTATAATTTGTGTTGTGCCACACTCATATTGATTGAAGAAAAATCAAGTGAGGCAGTGTCGGTTTGTTTCTACAGGGAAACCACTGAGCTGAAGAGTGAGGCACGTGAGGTCAAATCAGGATTCAACTGCTGTGTTTGTTGCTACCTTCAAATTTTAGAGGAAGAAAACAACGGTAGGCTTTACAGACACATAAATACCAGTAATTAAACTTCTTCTCGTCATTCTCCTATTAAGGTATCTTGAGTAACAACATAAATTAAGATTTTCACTTTCCATACCCTTTCATGTATTAAGTAATTTAAATTTGCAAGCAGAAGCTTAATTTCCTTATGCTTCAAGCCAAACTTTGCCTTCTCTTCTGTGCTGTCAAGCACGGACACAAAGAAGTTCAGGCTTATTTAGTTTACCAGCTTATCTTGACATTCAGCTTAGGAGAAGCTGTTCTTCCTCAGCTTCTGCAGCTCACGTTTGCATTAGAGATTTACCCACCTGGATTTCAGATGCAGGAAGGAAGGGGAAAAAAGCAGCTTATCTTTATCACAGCGCGCTTTGCAAACACATTCTGTTTCACAGAGATGGTGAAAGTATGGATAGGCAAATTGAAGCATCCTTGCCTTATTCAGAGGAATGAAGAGGGAAAGTAATGCAAGTGTTTCACATGCAGAATTCACTTTCATTTATGTTTGACCTGTACAAGCTGAACAACTCATTCCCAGCTCTCACGGGCCCCTGCCTGCAGACCCCAGAAAGTGGAATACTGAGTCCTATGTGTTTGGACACCCCAGTGGGTCAGCAAGAAGTGGGAGTCTCAGGCCTGCTCAGTCTTCAGAAAATAAGACTCCCCTATGCTGAACCTCGGGCCTTTTAAGCCACAGCAATCCTTGGGCATCCCTTCACCCCTTAACCTGACTGCATACGTGCTAGTCACCTACTCTTCTGGATCGAAATGCTGTGCTAGTATCACACTATGCGGTTTGCCCGTATTTCCTGAGCCCGCTACTGCCTGTCAGCAACACCATTCCCTTAAACTGCAAATATTTCAATTACATACAAGTATTCATGCCAACCAATAGCAAACAACTGAAAAGCTTCCTTCTTTAGTGTAATACACGATGTTTGTTATCATGTTTGCTTACACATATTCAGGTTTTCAAGCTCTGACGTAGTATTATGAAAGCTGAACCGACAGTACAATGATACAAGGGATATACACTGATAAAAACAGTTGTATTAGAACTAAAGAATGTGCAGACTAAAGAAACTATGTTGGCATGAGGTATCTCAAATAAGTCATCCTCTTACTCCCTTCTACAGATCACACAAGATGTTTATGCAAGTCCTGTTAGCACACACATTGAAACTGTGAGCATACACTGAAAAGATCAGGAATGATTTTTAATAAGCACTGTGCTTAATTATTTCTTATTTTTTTACTGACTGCTAGATGAAAAAAACCCAAAACCCCTCCAAACTATTATCTCAACTTGCCTATAGTGCCCCAGAATGGCTAAATGAGCATGAAACTGAAAGGCATCTCCTATCCGAGGAAGACCAAGAAGAATGTCAGAAGTAATACAATTAAAAAATGATCCACATATTCAAATAAAACAACCTCTGAACCAGTTAACTTTGATTTAAGAGATCAAAATAATTTAGTAGAGAACAGTGCACACTTGCTAAACTTTCATACCACGTTAACAGGTGGCAGTGTACTAGACTTTGATGTTTGTTATGAAGTGAGATTCAAGAGGCCTGTTATTTTTTGTTAGATTTGCGTTCCCCTCTCCTATTAACATCTACAGTAGAAAAACAAAAGCACAAACCACCACTCCCAATCCCTCCCTGTATTTTTAACCTTATGAGATACACCTGTCATACAGTGCACATGGGCATTTCTGTAAGCGCACACAGTCACCTTGTGATTTTCTTTTCTGAGGTGTAATTGAAATTACATGCTTTTGACTATTGAAGGATACTGTTTTGCACAGAAGTTTAGTTTGCAAAATCAAGATAATACAGATGAAATTATCAGAAAAGATATATTCAAAGCAACAAAGGGGAAAAGCAGAGGAAGGACAGGTTATGTACATAAGCTTTTGCCCAAACAGTCCCTTATCTCAAAAGCAAAACTTTGTATCAGCCTCCTGAGGAGGACCTCCTCAGTGAATGACAGCACTAAGTCAGCAGCAAAACAAAAGTAAATTTTACCGATGCGCCTTTCAAACCAAGTATTAAATCTGTGTCTTGTTCCTGTAGGTAGTATTTTGTATTTATGAAGGCTTCAAAGGGATATGTATTTTCCATTTGGCATGTGAGCCACTGAGATACCAATGCCCTGCTCTTCCACTAAAATACCGAAATCAGTAGCTAGTAAGTACAGTCAACACATGGAGAAACAGCAGACCTTTTGCTTCAGTCTAGAAGAACAACACTATTCCCAGACATTTCTTTCCTTAAAACCATTTATCTTTCACAACTGGATGCATGTACATTGGTTGAAAAGAAAATAGGACAAGTTCACAGAAGATAAACCTGTAGAAATTTATTACATAAGCAGAAATTATAACTAGCTCAGGAAATACAGAGCTGGAGAGTGAGAGAACTTTAGGTGAAAGTGTCATATATGAATTTCATGAACTTTAAATACAGCGCTCCTTAAATATCTGCTCTTGGCCACCAATAGAGAAAGAGTATTTGGTCAGTCCCAGTATGGCAGATTTTGTTTGCTGCAATACAGGCTCAGCCATGTGTGTATAAACTTATTTCCAACAAAAGAATATATTCTTTGTTTCCACCCAGCCTCCTAATACAACCGAGCAGCCCCAGAATCTCTCTGTTGTTTTATTATCTACATACTAGGAGACTTTGAGGAATTAAGAAGACAGATTAATTACACTGTACAGTTTAATTAAGTCTTTGAAGAATAATGGATCCAACAGAAAGCTCCCTAATAATCTGCAGATAGAGCTTATGAAAGAACAGTGAGTTAAAAAAATAGGCCAAAAGGCCAAAGTGGCAAAAAACCTCCCTTTCCACTGAAGTCATCTTCTGAGTAAGTCAGGCAAGGCATCTAGAAATAAATACCTGTACAGTAAAAGCCTCGGTGAACACATCTCCAAGACCGCTCGGTCAGTCTGAATATTATTTGAGACATGTCATCTCTGTTAGCAATTAGATGCTTTCTGCCGATCCGCTGCCTCAGTACAGGACATCAGCTTCTTACACAGACAGTGAAGACACCTAAAGGACACTGCTCTCTTTCTGCCTGAACACTTCCAGGCTACAGAGGAAACAAAGGCTACCCACTCGCTGTTTTCTAATGAATCAAGATGTACCGCTGGTGGCTGAGGGATGTAAAATGTCCAACAGCTAGGAGAATAGCCCCAAGCTCTTGCCAAATTATGCACTTCAGTATTACAGATCTGCTAGCAAAATGTATCAGATTTTTCTCCAACATAATATTTATTCTTTTGGACAAAGAGGACAGATGAAAATAAATGGTTGAACAAAATCTGATACCCAATGGAATAATATAGTATTCGACAGTGAAAGGTTTTCAGGCACAGCAAAATACTACAGAACCTCAGATAACCAGGGCGCATGCACAGTAAATGGAAATACATTCACTGACATAAGGAAGCATGGGAAACTTAGAAAAATAAAATTCATCAATATAAACATAAAATCTTGTCCACTGCTAAGTCTGCCTGAAAGTTAACTATCCAGTTAACAGGTAAAAAGGCAAAAAGTATGAGCCGCCATGATTCTCAAAAACGGCACTGTGACTCAAACAAGATAAAAAGTGCATTACTTTATTGAAACTCTATGACCATCCATGGCAAACAAGATACAGAGAACTCAGTCAACTATTTTATTTGTTTATCCCCATCTTGGGACGTGCTCTGTCTCAAAATTAAGGACAGTAATGACACACTTAAAGAAAAAAAACAAAATCCAAACAACAAAAAACCTACTAAATGAATTACAGTATCAATTAGTTCTATGTTAGTGCATCTGGATTAGGTGAAATTCTGTAGAAGGATTCATGTGCGTTTGTCTTACTGACATCCCATCTGAAAACAGAATTTCACTTATCACATGTTTGCAATCATTTGAAGGGAAAACCTGTGAAAAGTTCTCTAGTAGCCAACTGTCCTTCTTATGCCAATACAGTGTAGACAATTCCAGCAGTATTCCTTTCAGCTTCTTGAGCAAAGTACATTAAAAAGGTTTGATTAAATCCTTTTTATGCAATATATGTCACATTCAGTGAATACAAATTGATGACCTTACCCTTTGCCCTGGCAAACTCTCTTTGTCTTTCCTCTGTGAAATGGCATATTTGAACACAGTATTTTCTTAAATGTTGCCTTGTTTGCGTACAGAGAGAACACAGGCAGCTAAATGTTAATTAAAGGAATGAATGGGATTTCTTAAATGCTGCTCTTTTACATGATTTTAACACACTCTCTCTCACCTCAAATAGTATCTGTATAAGAAATGCCAAAAAGAATGTTATTCAAGTAGGTTAAAAAAAACATGGCACAACCTGAAATTATTTAATGGTGCAGTGAAAACATAAATCCTCCTTTTTGTACCAAAGCACCAACAGATTACCTTTAAAGGGAATACAATACTTTAAAAAACCTCAAATTATGTTTAATAACTTACATAGCCATGGACAATTCATTAGGCTGCTGTGACTGAAACAGTCTAGAGAGCACCTCTTCTTTTTGTTCAGTTTAGTATGCAAATGGTTGTCAAACAGCCAGAGTAGCTGCTTTCACTGATTTTTCTACACTGCCAGTTAATCAGTCTCCTCTTTCATCTGTATGCAGCCTTCATACACACACAGAGGAGAAACAAAAGCATAAAAAGGAAGATATAAGTGCTTACCTACAAATTAACAGGGGACTTTCAGCACTACAGAGTTATCTGCATTATTTGTTTTACTGAAGCACTAAATGGTTAGACAACCCAATATGCAGCAAACGGCACGTATTTATCAGGCAGTCTCTTCCTCCAAAAGTCTGTAACCTGGCTTATGAGACATACATTAAAAAATTCCCAGAGGACAGAAAAGAAAGCCAAGAGACAGATAGATATATGAGGGGGTTTGTCTGGTTTAGAGTTATCTGCATTATTTGTTTTACTGAAGCACTAAATGGTTAGACAACCCAATATGCAGCAAACGGCACGTATTTATCAGGCAGTCTCTTCCTCCAAAAGTCTGTAACCTGGCTTATGAGACATACATTAAAAAATTCCCAGAGGACAGAAAAGAAAGCCAAGAGACAGATAGATATATGAGGGGGTTTGTCTGGTTT
>NW_010390106.1:8505-34613 GCF_000710305.1 Buceros rhinoceros silvestris | reverse complement strand
CTTGAAGCTGAATGCCTCTTTGGCTTTTCTTCTTGTTAAGGGTTTAGTTTTTTTTAATGCTTTTTGGTTTTCCCCCCCCCCCCCCCCTTTTTTTTTTTGTGTAACTGGATTTTTAACAGAAATCCCTAAAGAGCTGCAGAAGTTAACAGCAGTGGCATGAAGCGAACAAGTGCACCTATTTGTTCATGTGCTCCAGAACAGAATGGATTCAGGAGATATTTATATAGCGAGTTCACGTATTGAGATCTAGCACAACAGGAGACTTTTCAAAGTGCACATCCAGAGTATTCAAAGCATTTAACATAAAACTGTGTGTTTCCGGCTGGCAAAGACGATGGATTAAGAAGTATTAAATACGCGTTACTTTTGTGCTGACTGCCATGGCTTGAGCACTAGGAAGGTAAGAGCTGGCATTTGATAAAGGGCTGGTTACTAGAAGAAACAAAGAACACTCCGTCTGTGTCACATGCACGTCAGAGTTCATATTAACAATGAGTAATACAGAAAAGACTGTTTCTTTATTCACCTTTTGGGGAATAAGAAGACCTGTCCATAAATAAATGAGGACAGAAGATTCCCCCACTTTGCTTCATCAAGCAGCAGGTAAGACAGATAAGAGCCCCCCTGGAGCAGTGTAACACACACTCCACTGATACAACACAGACGCTCACAAGGGCATTTCTCCTCTGATTTCTCGCACAAAATCCAAAAGAGCTCAGGCTCCATCTGATTTCTGACTTCAGTACTCCAGCAGGTTTTTTCCAGGCCCTTTCCTGTAATATCCATGCTCCGCAGAAGCATTACCAAGCCTTAACATCACTACCAAACTGTGCGACATATCTCACAGATACCTGAAAATGGAACTGGAAGATGTTCAGTAACTAAAAAAAAAAAAAAAGCAGTATTGACAATATATTAACAGTGCTATTTACATTTATATCCCCATTTGGTAATATTTTGATTCTGAACTTCTCACTTTAGCATTTGAAAAGTAAGGGATTTCATGTAATCTTATCTTAAAAAATACTTGCAGATCTTCCATTGAAGCAGAAGGGGTTTGAAAGCAACATCTTTGAAATGGAAGTAACATTTTTCCAGCTGGGAAGATATCCATTCTATTTATGGAAAGGCAGCATATTGCATACATGACTTGTCTAGGTGGTCTAGGGAGGGAATCCAGAAGAGCCACGAGCAGGACATTATCAGAAAAACTGTAAGTGTACGAGCTTATAGCATTTCCACTTTTCTAAGTGTACTCAGACCAAGACTGGAATGAAATAACATAGAATCATTTAGGTTGAAAAAGATCTTTAAGATCATTAAGTACAACCATTAACCTAACACTGCCAAGCCCACCACTAAACCATGTCCCTAAGTACAACATCTACACATCTTTAAGTTCCTTCAGGGATGGTGACTCAACCTCTTCTCTGGGCAGCCCGTTCCAATGCTTGACAACCCTTTTGGTGAAGAAAGTTTTCCTCATGTTCAACCTAAACCTCCTCTGGTGCAACATGAGGCTGTTTCCTCTTGTCCTGTCACTTGTCACTTGGGAGAAAAGACCTACCCCCACTTTGCCACAACTTTTCAGGTAGTGGTAGAGAGTGATAAGGTCAGTAAGAGAGCAGTATGAAGCTTGGTTGTTTTTTTCCTGGCTGTAGCTTCAAGCACTTCAATACCTGACAAGAAAAGCTCCAAAACACACTAACAAAAAAGCATCTTCTCCACCCAATTCTTCTGTTTTGTAGCAAAACATTAAAGAAACCTTCACTCTGGCACCAGAACAGCCTTTTCCATTCATTTTCATCAGGGGAAAATTCTATCTATCTTTCAAGTTTACACGAGGCACAGCCTCACTTCAGTCTTGTCTAGCAAAGCTGACTAATAAATTGTTATCCTTAGCCCCTCTCCCCTTTGGCCATAGTTAACCATCTCCTCCTCTTCAGGCATACATGAGACCATTTCTAAAACAGATCACAGATGTGATCCAAACAGGGAAAATAAACCCCAGGTTTTTGTTTGTCAACTGCTCATTTCACTCTGCTGCCCATAAAACCACTGTATTGGCACAAGTTTTTGCAGCATGAGAGGAGTAGAAAGCAGGGTTGTCACTTTTTAAACTGGTTTTGTCACCACAGAAGTCAGTGAGGAATTGCACCTCAGATTAAAAGCGAATAATATTTTAAAAAATACCATTTTGCTGGATCACACTTTCCTTCTGAATGTGCTGTAAGGAAAAAAATAAAAGAAAAAAATGGCTGTAAAAAATCCCTGACAGTCGCTGGACAGGAACATTTGTCATTCTGAGCATCCTCCCTCTATCTACCAAAAGAACCCTCAAAACCAGGGTAACTTGAAGTGAACCAGTAAACACATTCAGGAAAAGATATCCCTTATTTGAAATAGGTAGTATAATCCCACACCACTGCAGCATTTGAAGCACACTGCTTGCTTTATCAAAGCAACAGAGCAAGCAAAGTAAGAAGTTTAGTGTTCTCAGTGTTGCCAGGCATCAGCAATGAGCTGTGAACAGCTGGGATGTCACCTCTGAAACACACCAAACTGCCTAATGCCCCATTTTCCTGCTCCCATTCTTTTTCCAAACAAGGTTAGCTCCCAAATAATAAAATTTCGTTTAAAAGGTCAAGTTCATTTTTTGACCTACTGGACGTTTTTTTTCACTCTTGTAGTTCCATTCACCTAGACAACCTATTGAAATCCACACATTTCTAAGGATCCCAGATTCATGGTAAGGTGACTCTGGTCTGACCTACTACAGAAACTCTACCCAGAGCATCCCACAAAATACTCCTTCCCCTAACCACTTCATTGTTGTTCAGGGCTGTACAAAATAAAACTTGTAGCACTTAAGATTCCTGCAGGACCCCACAAAAGATCTTACTGTGGCAGGTAATATCAATAGTGCCTATCTAACAGCTTATAGTTATACTGACTTTTACAGTGATTAAAAGTGACAGTGAAAGGCTTGTCAGCTCTCTAGAGAAGACATGAGACATCCAAGATGTCACTTCCAGCAGGTAAGTTTACTGACTCCACTTGTGACTTCTTTGGAAGTGTTTCTCTCTGGTCACACAGTAAGTCCCTGCATGACTTTCACACTCAGTTTTACCCTTTCAGACATATTTTCAGTTCTCCTTAAGATGAAAAACTCATGCTAACCAATAAAAAAAAAATAAACTTTCTTCCAAATGTTATGTTATCATACACAGCAACTTTCCAGTGGTTCATTAGACCTTGCGATACTTTCTTCACTGCGTTATGGATGACTGCAAAGAGAGCTTAATTCACAATCCACAGTGCTACCACCGCCACACTGATCACCATCGCCTTCTGCCAACACAACCAGAAATCTCCCCGTGCTACAGAGGCCTGACACCAAGCGGATGGTGTGGCCACAGAGCAAACAAGACACACCAGTGCAGAAGGACTCCTCTCCAGTACAACAGCATGTTTTCCACTAATTTTGGTGTAGACTTACTACATAGAGGTGGAAGGTTTGGTAAGAGAATACTGTAAATTAAGACATCATCTGGGAGCTGAAATCACCACCCAATATGCAGCACGTAGAGACTTGCGAAGCAGCCAGTTTTGAAAGCAAGTTCAAAACTTGGTTCTTTTCTAACCAAGAAAAGCCAAACAATGCCAAAAAATCTGCCCACTGAGCCAAGAAGGCAGGAAAAATTGCTTGGCACAAAGGCAGGACTCCCAGCAGCAGTGACAGAAGAACAAAGGAACAGGAGTCTGCGGTCTGCCAGGAGTAACTCTCTTGTTACAGAAGACTTAGAAGAAATTAGTTTTCTGAAGTCCATGATTCTTTGCTTTCCTGACAAGCGATTCCTGCTAAGGATAATTAGAAAATTAAAGCTTCAACTGATCACTAGGTAAGAAGAGGGGGGTATGTGTGATAGGCTAAAAATAATCAACATAGAGAGCAGGTTGGCTAAGCCTGGGCCAAAATCCTTTTAAGGGTGTTCTCACTTTTGAAATCAGAGGCTAAGCCTGCTCGCACTATGTACATCTATTCAGAAACTCCAGTCCTGATTTACTCCTTTTCAAGAGCAAGACGCTGTTAATCCTGGTTTTGTGCGAAGTTCTTGCAATTTCTGCTCATTGTGAGTTTCACCGGGAAACTGGGACCTGTTCCTTTTCACAGACAGCTCTTAAGACGCTGTGCCTCTCAGCACTTGACCTTACGTGTGCCACTCACATCCTTCTTTAGCACCTGTGTTGTGTGCTGTTGATCTCTGGACTAAGATCTGGTTCCATGGCCTGCAGGCCAGGCTTCCTCTACTCAAGAAGATCAAGCACAACTTAACATGTAACTGGGATGTCCTCTGCTAGGAAGCAAAACTAATCACAGTCTACACCCAGGGGTATGTAAGCCTATGGGATTCAGAGACTGGATCCAATCACAGCGGGCTGGTTTGTGCCTGCAATGACTGCACCCCAGCCCTGTTCCTGTTTAGTCATAGGCACCAGTCAGTCAGCCGAAAGAGCAAGCCACAATGCACGTTGTGTGCCCATCACAGAAGTATTCATGAACCAATGCCAGGTCACGGGGAAACAGAATTCTTGTTTGATATTACTGGTCCTAGGAGATGACTATTGTTATATGTTTAACCAGGCTGTTTGTTTCAGCTGCATTTTCGGTTGTCCAAGTAGACCCAAAGCTAGGAACTCAAACAACAGACATCAGCCTCTACAGAGCTTCAGTCAAAGCATCTGCATACACCCACTTTGAGAAGGCAATGACACAGCGTGCTAACAGAGCGACAAATTAAGCCTCTGATTTCAGAAACTCCTGAAAACTGTGCTACATGGAGAAGAGTTGGCTCCTTCTACTGAAGGCTGACTGACCTCGTGAGAGCCTTTCATTACCACATTAGCAGAACTGGTAAATAAATGTGAAGTATACACAAATATTACTAAGTAAATTACTGAGATTAGACTTAAGGCCTTAGGGTTTGCAGACTGCAGAAATAAAGCAGTATACAGACAGTCCTTCTTATGGTCTGAATACCTAAAGTGTTGTCTTCAGCTACAAACGAGTTCCAGAAGCTGCCATTCTCTTTTCTCTTCCATCCAACCTTTTACTTCCATTCCCACATCCTGGAGTATCATCTTCCAGCTTAAGACAGCTACATGATAAACCAGACTATTGCCGCGGTCAGGATTTAAAACAGAACAAAATGCAAGAAAGCCACAATAAACATAGAAAGGGTTGTTTTAATACTCAGTCCAGGTCTGTCTTCCAGCCCAGTCCCACTGCTAGTTGCGTTAAGACAACGGAAGGCATGGCAAGCTGCAGGGGATGAGTGGGAATGAACAGCCGTGAGTGCTGCAAAGGAGAACAGGCAATTCGTGTGTTCTCTTCTGCTTCCCTGGGATTATAAAAAGGCTTCACTTCCCATACTAACACAAGACTGCCAGGGGCAGGAACCAAAGCCAAGAAAGATAGCCCTAACCCCCTCCAAAAAAACCCTAGTAAATGAAAGAGAAAAATAAAAACCTTTTAATCTGTCTCTTCCTCATTAGTGTTAAACTGATCTTTCAATTATGGATAACTCACTTTCTCAACTGACCGCTAAACTGGAAGCTGCCCAAATCTGTATTTATGTTTAAAGAAAACAGCCAATGAGAAGCACACTCACAGCCTTACTTAAAAAAAAAACTGAGCAGGCCCTACACAAAGCAACTTTGCAATCTGGGACTGTGAGTGGACTGGCAGTTTTCTACCATAATTCATGTAATTGAAAACTGGTATCTAGATTAAACCTACTCCTATTTAGAATTGACAGCCTTGTATTAAAATGTCATTTATACCAGTACGTCAAGAGAAAATGAGGCATTTGTAAACATTTTTGCTTAACATGGCAGTGACATATTCAGTGTGAAGTCGTGTTTTATCTTGTTACATAAAACAAATGCAACCTGTATAACATCACTTCAAATGTTAAATTGCTATGAAAGACACGTGAACGTGCAGATTTGAATTCAGTAGTAAAAAAACAGTTGAAAAATCATATCACCTGAAGTTAAATTAACTGAACAATAATTCTCTGAGGCTACACATCAGTGGCCTCACCAGTCAGCCTATCAGGTCTGAAGGCTGGAGGGAGGAATGAGCAATATTGCATAAAGTGAAAATAAAAGTCTTCTCTTGTAAAAGTCAATACATCATCTTAAGCTAGAAAAAATGGTCCCTAAACATCCGTTACTACAATCAGTAATTGTCATTAAAAGCTCTCATTATATAGAGTAAGTGTAATTAGAGCATCTTGCCCGCACAGGGTGCAGCACACAGAGAATGCTAGAAGGATTCATAAATTAGTGCCAAATCATCTCCTTTCCATCTACCACACAATCTGCTGTAAAAAGGAGAAACTGTATTTACACACATTAAGGCAAAGCCCACTGGCCTCTACAAAATTAGCCTAAACACGAAATGCAGTTATTTGAGGGACTCCCTATTTCATTATGTGTCTTAGGAATAAAGGGACAAAGTTTGCCATCAATAACACTGAACATATCTGCTGAAGTTATTTGAGGGACTCCCTATTTCATTATGTGTCTTAGGAATAAAGGGACAAAGTTAGCCATCAATAACACTGAACATATCTGCTGAGCCTCGCAGATTCCAGGGCATTAATAATTTAAACTCTTGTGGGAATTTTGTCATGGTGGAGATAGGACTTGTCTGCAAACGGAGCTCAGGGGATGTTCAATATGATCTATTCTAGTATACACACACAATTGCTACATTTATCATGATGCAGAGGAAAAGAAAGGGTTGCTTTTGTTGTTTTGTTATTTTTGTTTCTTTTTTTTTAAGGACTTCAGGAATGTTTCTTCAGCAATTTACACAATAAAACCACTATTTCTAATAAAAAATCCCAGGTTCTTAAAAGATACTCTCATAAGAATTATACTTTCTTCTCTCTCCATCTCTATTACTCATGCATATACAGTGGTATTTAACACATTATAAAAAGGGATAGGATGTCAGCAATCCAGCTCCTGATAGTAGTGTTGTATGCAAGATGCTACTGCAAGCACAGATACCGGATGAGATTACAGCCTAAGCAGATAAAGCCGTATGCTTGGCTTAATCATTCATTCTCTTAAGCGCAAATCTAACAGCTCTGAATGTAAAACAGTCAGTTACGTGCACGACTACAAGACTGCAGTGCAAAAGTCCCCTTTTGCACATGCCAATAGTATGCACAGAAAGAACCTACCCTTTTGAAAGGCCTGCGGTGTTTGTGCAAATACAGACTAAATACAGGCACTTGTGCAAGAGCTACTCTAAGGTAACTCTAGGTATGGACACATGGACACTGAAACAAAGGTATCTGTGACCCAAGTTAATATAACGATTTTCCACACTTTTGTTTCAGTAGAGTAGTAAGCTCAAATGGAGTTCAAAACAATTAGACATGAAAAACCTTCCCTTCATAACCAAGCCCCAATTCTTAGAAAATAATTTTCAGAAAAAACTCCAAAACCATTTCTGTCTGTATGCTTTTAATACACCCACACTGCACCTTCACTACACTAGGCACACACTGAACGTGCACCAGAGCTCCCCAGTGGCAGAAGACTAACACTCTATTCCAAGGCTCCAGCACCAGTGAAGCTAATGCAGTACTTACAAACAGCAAAGTGCCTCAAAATATTTCTTTGGATTTCCTAAATCTCCACTGAAATAATATTTCAGTCAATGAATGTAAAGGTGATCAGAAAGAATCTTAACAGCACAAGGCATTTCTCCACATCTTAGCCCTGCTGATTAGCTTTTCACCACGATTTAAGATACTCCCCGTAAAACGTGGAGGATAGCATCCAAAGGCACTACAAGATTACTGCCTGATTATCTATGAAAACTGAACTCCCTGTAAACTCAGTTCAAGAACTTTATCGTGTAATGCCTTAAACCCAACTATTTTTCTATTGGGATATCTGTAACAGAACCAGTCTGAAAAATCTAATTCAAGAGTTTATCACTACAGCAGCTTTTACTTGATGTTAACACCCTGAAGAGCTATGTTCCCATCTCAGCTTAAACATGTTATGTTAGCGTTGCCTCTCAAATGATTACTTGGACAAGGCCTCCTGTATTTCTGATGACAAGAAGAAACCACAAGATTGAGAACAACAGATAGGCGGAGGATGAGTGGCAATTGTGCAAAGGGAACGTGCACAATAGTTGTGTGTGCATCCTCCTCCTGAAACAGGTGATGACTTAGGGTAAATCCAGTCCAGCCTGACCTAGGACTTGCTGTTCTTCCTTCTGCACCAAAGCTAGCACAATTCAAGCACTCCCCGGAGAGCTGATGATCCTCTCTCACTTATGCTTCTCCAGTTTAGAGAATTCATCTTAATTCTGACTTCCCACACTCCAAGGCTCTCCTGGAGAGGCTCTCCAAAACCCTTCTCTGTCACAAACCTCTTCTCAATCTGCTTGGACATGTCAGTGCTCTACTGAATGCTGATGACTGCTGGATCTCCTTCTTGCTAGTTCTCCAAAGAGGAAGAAAATCCTTCTTACTCTGACAAGGCTTTAAGAAGTCCATGCGCCAAGTATATAACCAAAAATTTATCTGGACAGCTACCGCTGCGGCAAAACATATGCCTAGATGTCTTAATCTGTATCATGCTAATCTAGGGTGTTTGAATAGCTTTATGAAACTGATAAAATTGCAGCATTTTTTTTTCTGTCAGTGATGGCCTTTTCTGCCCCTAAAAGAAAGCACAATAATTATCTGGAAGAGGCTGTAGAGGGTTTTTAATAGCTTTTAAAATAATTTCAACAGCAAATAAAACAAATTATACTTCCTCCTATGTATTACAGATGACATAATTTTCTGTGTATTATTTGATAAGAATGACTCAAGATGTTCTCAATACAAGTTCACCTGGCTGTGGACTGCGCTGTTGTCTGAGTAAGCATAACAATTTTAATCCCAAGAGTTAAGATAAATCAGATTGAAAAATAAAAAAAAAGTCAGCATAATGCTTTGCAAGCATTTATGGTGCAATAATTATGCCACAGCTTTATGTAGCAGGACTCTGATAATGTATTTTTCCAAATGTCGTTGGAGCGATGGATCGCATTTTGATAGATCTTTATAAATGTGGGGAGGATCAGTCCCCCATTAATTCTGCTTCAGGGTAAGCAAACTGAGATAGCAATGATGAAATTCCGCTTTAGTTCTGTATTTGTTCTCTGAGTTGAAGACATATACACATCCATCAGATTTTGGAACTGGAAGACAAAATAGCAGACGGGTCAGCTTGGCTGGGAAGCCCACTGTAATTAGGAGGAAAAAAAAAAGAAAAAGTGCAGCAAAATCATACTTGTACTTTTGTTAACTGAGTGACTAAACTAAGCAGTAAGGCAGCACTCTAAATATTGGGCTTCATGCAGATACTATTTTGCAAGCTGTTTGTTACAATGATGCTCTTAGCTTGCGTTTTAACTACCTACAAAAATATGAAAAGCAATAGTAACAAATACGTTTTACACGTGAATTCATATAACAGGTGTTTGTTGGGGACAACACACAGTTTATAAAATGAACTATGTGTAGTCTTTTACTTTGCTATAACTGGCCTGCAAAATAAAGAAGATGGTTGGAAGCTGTTTCTCGAAGTCAATGACCAGAAAAACCTTACTGAAATGCTAAACACAAGTTAAGGCTAGAGTAAAACTTCCATTGCTATTTTGCTATCTACTTCACTGCAGTGCATTATCTGTATTATGAATGCACCATGTGCTCTTTTGCGGGACTTTAAACAAGCTTCCTGTGCACCCACTGCAGGAAACTCAGTTCTGTAGCACAGGGAAAGATACAATGACTGTCACTGAAAACCAAAAATGTGTATCTCTTGGCACCATTTATCAGAAATGAGAGAGCAAGAGATAAGTCTAGGTGCCTGTGGGTAGAGGTGCATGGAAAATCATGACACACCTGATCTATTTCTTGTTCTTATAGAAAAAATAGAGTAGGTACATGCAAAACACTTAAAAGCATTTACAGCTCTTTCAAATTTCGTATGATTGGTTTGCCAGCTGCATGTTGCCTATCTCTGAGGAGGCACTGAACAGACACTTGAGTATCTGTTCCACTCATTACAAGCAAGCTTTCTCAACTACATAAAGGATATTTACAGACTATGGACTAGCTCTTCCAGTCAGAGCAGAACTGCTGCCAATGCAAATACCACACTCCATGAGCTGATCGACAAAACAATACTGCCTATTTAAAAAAAGAAAAAAAAAAAAAAAAGCTGTTTTCTGAGAACATAGTTTTAGAACTAGCAGATCCAGGGACTACTTACTAAGAAAAAAATCCTGCAAAAGCTGTCCTTCCCCTGCAGTCATTCTAGGTGATGGAGGACAGCACCATGTCTCTGTTAGTGTCACCCCCATTAGCCAGATATTAGGCTATCGCGGGGATCCTACCAACCTTTTCTCTCCACACAGTCCAGAGTGAGAAGAAAATTGACCCTCATGCTGAGCAAGAACCTCCGTACTGGTCCTCACTTTAAGAGATTCTACCTCCAAATCCACTTCTAATTCTAATTTATCTGAGAACTGGACATCCTACAGATTGATTACTAGCTCCAGGCATTGGATAAGTCATGATAAAATTAAATTCACAGGCCTTTACAGTTTATTAGCAGGTTATCAAGTTGCTGGAAGAGACGAAAACACCCTCACCTCTCTCCCAATGCCCTCCTACCAAAACCCTAACTAGCTTCACGCCACCCACACCAGTAAGGCACCTGTGTATCATGAAGCACACAAAGCCTATGAAGGCCAGAAAAGAATGACTGGTGAATTAACACCTTATACCACTTTCACAGGAGTGTGCTGAAAGATCAGCCACAGCTTTCCCAGTGTCTGTGGACCTGTATAGCAACACCACTAATATTCGGTCTCTCGTTTACAGAAATCATGTTTACCCACAGTTGTGTGTTTGCACTGCACCCTCCTGTAAAACATCTCATTAGCAAACATACATATTATGGACATATATGTGTATATATAGAGAGACACACATTATGCACTTTCTTTCCACAGCAAAACTTACACAATGAAGCAAATTCTGTTAGCTGCTCATCACGTACCGTTAAAAAGATTACAGAGGGGGAAAAACCATCACAAATGCATAAGAACCTTCTTCCTAACTGCTGCACTCTCACACAATAAAATCAATAATTTAACCATCAGAAACTTCACATGTGCATGGCACTGCAAGCAGACCAGTGGATTTTCACTTCAAATTTATATAGTCTTTAGTCAGTATAGTTAATCTGCATTTCTAACACCTGCTTCAGTCGGCTGTGAAGTGCAATGTTATCTATAAAATCTTCTTTCATCTTTGTACTGTCCATCTAACAAAAAAATTATATGATGGTGGATAATTATTTGACTTTAAAAAGGATATGGAACTTTTCACATGTTTTTTGATCATTTCTTGAAAGACATGCTCATATATTTGACATTCCATTTTATTAAAAGGTTTGAGTTTTTTAAAAACCCTGGCTTTCACATTATTCATGTTATCTAATCCTATATAACACATTTCTCCTTCAAATAGTTAACACTCACTTTCCATGCAGTAGTACAAATATGGGAAAGGAACTAGACCACAATTAAGCAATGAGGCATAACAAGGTGTGCATTTTCAGGCTATTAGTACATGCCTCAAATGCACAAGGAGGAAGCAGCAAATTACTTTTCCGCTCGGGTGGGCATCAGTGCTAGCACCGGTACCATACCACAGGACAAAGTGATATATCAAGAGTTTGTAGACGGTCTGAAACCGCACGCAGCTTTCATCCAGTAGGTTTATGTCAGGTAAAAAAAGTTGTTCCCAGTCATTCATGGTCTCAGTCAAGTTAAACACTGGGAGGATAAAGCTAGCCAATGAAAGTGTCCAGTGTTGACCTTTCAAGACATTGGTTGAAAACCAGAAGATAATATGAAGCATGGTTTATAAATGTAGAAATTATACCCCATTTTCATGTGTTAACATACAAACTCTTCTATTTGACATGGAGTGGTCACCACATTTAGACACAAGTAAACCAAATTCTTTTTACTGGGAAGCAAACAATAGCAAATTTTCAAATGCTTCACCCTGTCAGAGCTCACATACAAACTTTTCAGGGTGTGACCCCACTTTGTACAATATACCGTTTTTCATAATTATTCGTATGTTATTTTTGTAATTAAGTCATATGATCATCTAGTCTGATCTTCCACCAACTAACAGGGAAAGGACATCACATAACCATTCTGCGACAAGTTCTCAGACTGGAATTGACCAAAAAGGTACCTTAATATTTTAGAAAAGTAATTTTGTGATACAATCTTTAAGACTGGAAACAACAAATAAA
The DNA here is from genome assembly GCF_000710305.1 of Buceros rhinoceros silvestris. Classification (NCBI taxonomy): domain Eukaryota; kingdom Metazoa; phylum Chordata; class Aves; order Bucerotiformes; family Bucerotidae; genus Buceros; species Buceros rhinoceros. The sequence continues at coordinate 22,184 of NW_010390106.1, read as the reverse complement.
CAATTTACTTATTATTGCAGGAAAGTAACCAGGGGTAGGTGTGATGCGTGAAAGAACTCCGCAATCAAAAGTAGATTGTGAGGCAGGTATGTTTATTACAGCGCTGGGCGCGGCGACAGGGCATAGACCCCTTTCCCAATCAAGCTAAGATGCATCAGAAAGAATCTTTCTCAGATATTTTCTACTTTCCCATCTCAGGTGGGTGGAGAATTGGAATGAAGGAGGAGGAAAGAAGCTGCTGGAAGGTGCTTTTGCTCGTGTGACATGCCAGAAAGGTGGTAAACTGTGTGAGCAAGCCTAAGCCTCAAGGCACGTGAAAGAAGTATCTCCAAGATGGTGTAGACTTTGTTGAGGTAGTTTTAGGGGGCTTGTTTTGTTGTTTGTTTGTTTTTACATAAAGTCAAAAAGAAAAATCTAGTTCACTGACAGAACAGTGTTACGAGATGCCAGGTAGTTAAAGTATTTCTCCCCCTCCTTCACAGTAACCGGTATTTCCAAATATTTGCCATTAAGGATGAAAGCTAAGGAGAAATAATAATGAAGGGAGCCTCTTGGCAACAACACAAGTACAGCCATTCAAAAGAAAAAGAATCATTAACTGCTGCCGTCCCATGCTGAAGGGTCACGATGGTTTCTCAAAACTGTCTTTTAAAAGGCTAACAATAAATAACAAACACACGCAAATTTCCAAAGGAAGATCCAATTTTATGATAACCATGCCTTCCCTGCTCGCTGAGTTAAAGACTTCACGAAAGCTTTTGACCTAACCTCTGGCACTTCCACTAAGACAGTATTTGTCACCCTGACAGCAGGGGGAATGGTTTGCAGCCACTCAACTTACAGTAATAATGATGTCCCTCTTGTTTTTATCCCAAGAGGCTGAGGACTGCTGATTCACACGCTGCCCAGTTTTGAACAGGCAGTGCTAGGTAAGATAGAGAAGAACCACAGAAAACGAAACCAAACCAAACCCAGGCAGAGCTTTTATCTGTTCTGCACCAACATCATCAAGAATCTTAATATATTACTGTGTCTGAGTATTTTTCCTCCTCTGAAGAGTCAACTTAAGGTAAAGGAAGGATGGCATAGAACGATACAGTACTGGTACTGCTGGTCGTAAACGGATGCCACAAAACCCCCATACTGCTTTCTAGAATTCAACTCTTGCTAGCTGCTGAATAAACACCTGGTGGAAACAGAAGAGCGAGCTCCATGCTCCATTATGGATTAGTGCATCCACGCAAGGTGACTCCTCAGCATACCAGATAGTATTTTATCACAAACACAGAAGCCAGGTGAAACAACACCTTCTTGCAGCAGCGCAAGATCAGCGTGCTAAAGAACAAGATGGCAGGCGTTTAAACACCCTTCTTTCAAAAGAAGGGATGATTTCTCTCTACTCCCTCTCACCCCACCACGTACTTTTCTCAGGAAGGTGACTAAAAGCTGCAGCACAGAGGAAATATCATTGCTTCATTTCAATCTGTAGCTAAAACTTTGGGGGAGAACATTAACAGTAGATTCTAAAAACATTTTCATTTCCTTTTGATGAATTTTTAAAGGAGAGGGAGAGAATTACATATTTTGTGCAATTCCAAATCTTTCTGCAGGGAACATTTACCCTTAAATCAGGCCAAATGACTACATGTTTGTGTACAACCACAGCCCTAGAGGAATGCAGTCTTGCTTCTTCTAGTATTAAAAGATACTACAGAGAGGGCAACATAAAAACCAAATTGTCTTTCGCAGTGCTTCTCTTCTCAGGTTCTCCTTCATGCACCAACCTACCTAACGTAAAGAACCAATAAACTCAAACATTTGGTTCCCACAGACACAACTAATTATTTGCAAGAATTTTAAATCTCGTTTTACAAATAAATTGTTTGAAGTTCTGTAGTGTAGATTTTCACCTTTTATACAGAGCATGCAAATATTTCTCAGAAACAAATAGTGCAGCTTTTCGATTTTTAAAAACTAATTTCAAATAAGTGATATGACATCATCCCATGATACAAACCTCAGTGCATTAACCAGAAGTCAGACATTTTGATCTTTCTCACAGAACTAGCAACATATATTCCTGTTAATTTTCCTTTCTTTGCCTCAGAGTAAAAAGACAGGAAGTCAGTGCAAAACAGAAGACAAGAAAACATCATAAACTAGGACCTTTACCAACATTATGATCTGCACACAATTTCGGCCCTAGTGCAATTTTTTTTCCAAGTCCTGACCATTAAAAAAATAAGTAATTAGAACCAGAAAAAAAAAAACAGCCCAAACAAATACATCCTTTTGACAAAAATGCTGTGTTTTCACAGTGAAGAGGGCAATGATGAATCTTACAAATTATGACAAAAGTAATCTTAGTTTTAGCATAAGATCAGTTTGTTGTCTATAGCATAGATGTGATTTACATACTAATCCAACAAATTGCCTGACTATATAATATTAAACGCATAGATTTCCTCCTCTAGATGTTCTCCAAATGACAGTTACCTAAAAATACATCCTCTTTGACTCTTGTTACACATTAGCATTCATTTAAAATGGAAGGAAGCTTTTCACAAATTTCCAGTATTTCATTTCCATTAACGAGAGAAACGACTGTACCATAGTCACTCCGAGGCACTCACTTCCAGTTTTTCCACACTACATGATCAGAAGAAATATGCTAGATTGTACAATCTAAGGTCCTTTCACCTCCTGAAACTTCATTCTCTTCTACTCTGCAACTCATAAATGACAGTTGGACTGGAAAAATAAAGCTGCTTGAACTCTTACACTGTGTTTCTGATTTACTACAAACACCCTGAATTCTGCATCTGAATTTTCTCCAGCAAATTCCACTTCTGCTGGAATACCACTGCACATATATCCTCACCTATTTCCTTCCCTGAAATCCACAGAAACAGTAACAATGAGAGAGGAGGGTATTCAATGCACTGTCTCAAGAGCAGTCACAAAGTACCACGCCAAGCAAGAGCACTAGATGGGGTTGCTGACCGAAAAAGTAGGTACAAGGAAAAAAAACCTATCTACTGTTAGCTGTCACATGAGGAAGTGGAACAAGCATAATACCCAAATATATTTATCTTTAAAAAGATATTAGTTAATTATTTTGGGGTCGCAAAGAAAATAGAAAGAAGTACATGTAATGGCCTACTTATCGCTGCCCTTAAATAAACTTCTTTTTGGAAGAAGTGGTTGCTTGAGTCCCGTAAGACCAAAGGAGATGAATTAAATGCTCAATATCAAAAGCTAATGGGAAAACTAAGAATGCACTGAGACCAGCTACAGCCCACATAATTTATAAGCATTTGACAGCTAATTGTTTCATTTCTTATGATGTAGATTTCAATGCATTTTCCTCTTGGCCATTAAAAAAAAGATACAGGGACTAATCATTTGCCTTCTAAAGGATACTCTTTTCTGAGAACTTAATAGCACTTTCTTTCCTCTTAGTTACTGTTATCTACCCCTTCTGTAAGGTTTCAAAGACAACCAACGGCAGGGCTATTTGTTTAGTTCTCAGACAGTCTGCACTGGTTGGCCAAGTAAATCCCTACCAGCTTCATGGGCCTTTTCAAATCAGCTGTGTCATCAGACAGCCCACACAGCAGGTGTTTTAATACTCACATTTCCAGTTATGACCCTACCTGATTTCTCAGTCGCTTAGGAGCAAGATCTCAATTACTTCTTTTTAACTTTCTGACTATTGTACCTTTATATTTACTCCTTTGTTACTTTAAAGGAGTTCAACATTACACTTTATTTTATAAGAAATCCTGCATCTGCTTCTAACTCACGCCCATTCTTGTCAGTCTGGCTTTTGGAGAGGGAGAGAGAACATACTGGGACGGGTACACATGCCTAACCATATCTCAAAATACTCATCTGTATTAAGGGCTCTTAAGTCCACACTAACAGGTCTCTGTCACAACGAGCTTTGTTACTCTGCCCTGCTTGTACCAAAACAGTACAAGCCAATTCAGACTTAGGTATTAAACTGAGCTTGCTGTACGCTGGAAGCACAACTATGCAGTAAGAGTGAAGGCCCACACATTTTAAAACGTTACCTGGCAGATCCAGAAACAGTTGATGGTACCCAAACTTGAGATTTCAGATCTAGCTAGCAGAAGTCAAAATGAGGATGTTAAATAACAACAAGAGAACCGAGCACCAGCCACAAAATAAGAAAAAGTTACAGTAAGGCAACATAAGTGGCTCCCAAGATTACTTAAATTCCATGGAATCCAAACTCTTCCTACCAGGTACAAATCACCTGATGCAAAGACTCGCTGCTGCAAAGATCTGCCATCTCCTTCCACTTACGCAAAAACCCATCCTTCAAGGCTGAGGTGGCTTCCCAAGTGGCTGATTAACAGGGAGAACTTGCTCAGGATTTTGAGAACTACCCAAATCAAATTCGGAGCGCAGACCAGCAGCACCTCTGTACAGCTTCACAGAGGAAGAGGAGACCGCTTCCAAGAGCGTGGTGGCACACCATAAAGCAGCTCTGCTTTGAAATTAAACAAGACTGAATCTAGAATTCAGCACCTGTTGTGAACAGACTTCCTGGCAAGCTTTTCTTGTAAACAGCTAGCACAGTAAAAAGGGAATCCCAGATGACTGCTCTGCCCCTTTTCATACTGCAAAGATACAATTAAGAGGGAATAGAGGGGTACACAAACATGTGTCTGATTTTAGAAAAACATTTACAATGTTTGAGCTAGAAATAATTAAACCAGATATTTATCCTAGAAATAACTAAGATAAAAAGGCTAAGATAAAAAAAACCCAAACCTAAACCATTCAACATCCCTTAAGGTAAAACAAAGTAAATAAATTCAGCCAATTGGTTATTTCCATATGGGTGGATTTCTTTAAATAGTAATGAAATCATTGCTAAAAAATCCATTGTTATTAAAATAAAAAAGTTGGCTCAGCCTACCAAAATTAGATTTGTAAGTTGCTGGTCATTCCCATAATTAAATCTGTGTCACAAATTTGCAAGAAAAATGGACACTATGACTAATGCATTTACTTGCTGCACTAGTGCTGTCAGGCTGTGTAAATCATTATGCCTGCTAAAGCAGAGTAGATAAGAATTCCATACATTTTCATTAACCAGCTAGGCTTTGTGTATATGTGCGCAGCTAACGTTCATATTCACTGCTAGCTTTAGCTCTTATTTGGAAGACAAAGTAAATAAAAACACTAGCCTTGAGTTAATAAGCCAAGGGGCTGCTCCACAAATTGAGTCTTTGAACAACATGAACCAGCTCTGTCCCCTTCAAAAGATGGTCAGATAAATCAACAGAATTGTATAGACTTAATTTGGACAAAGGAGATTAATGAAAGGATGGGCACCTGGAATAGGTTCCTTCCTTTAGGCTGACTTACATAGCCTCGACACAAGCCTTATTTCACCCCACAGATTTCAAACAGAGGAAGTGAAGCTAATCCAAGACAGCGTCAGAGGAAATCACAACCAACACTTTGATTTTTCAGCAGCCCTTTACTCTGTTTTCTCAGGAGTGCAATGGTCACCAGAGCAGAGTCCTCCAAATCCTCTCTTTTCCTCTTGATTTCCTGTCACCAAAGACCTTCAGATCTTGGTTATACTTCTTAGTTTAAGGTAAAGCTGATGGCTGTTCCTTTCACAGTAACTGTTTGCAACCCCAAGGCACCCAAGAATCAGACAACATTGACTCACATCACAAGCTGGATACTATCATGGGTTTCCAAGACCACTGTCTCAAGCAAAAAGGAGATTAATGAGAGCTAGAAAGAGGTTATACCAGACTGTTTCTAGTCTAGCAGCGCAGAGCATTTTGTGAGGACATCCTCTTCTGGACTTTAAGCCCTCTTCTTCCATGCACTTGGCATTATATTGTCACCGCAAATTGAGTTTAGCTCTCAACCGAGCACACGTCTCCATTTCAGCGCAAGAACAGCCTCAATGACAGGCTATGCTATGCATTTGCACGCTTTGCAGTAGCAACCTTGCTGATGACCAACCACCCAGTATTGGTAAAACACTATAAGATTTTATTAAAAACCCATTAAGAGGAAAAACTGAAATCACTCATTAAGTTCCACGATTATTGTAAACCCAACTGTTTAAACAAGGGGAGGAGATAGTGATATTAACTACCCAACTCGAAGCAATCCTCTGTGGTATGATTCTGAAAATTCTCCTGGCTGAAATTTATGTAAATTGAATTCATCTATCATTAGTTATTACTAATCTAGCTACATAAAAACTCTTTTCTCTAACAATTAGTTCTTCAAAACACTATGTTTTAATTAGACCTGGGACATTATTAAACTAAGTGTAAATATGTACAGTATCATTCCCTGCACTGTTTTTGCCTGCATATTTATAGGAATATGGGCCTTGGTGGAGTTTAAAAGGAATTACTTTACGGTTGGTTGGTAGTTTCTTTAAGTGTCCTTACCAGTGAAAATACCTCCAGATGCTTAATCTAAGTGTATTTCTGCTCATCAAGACATAATTGGCATTTCTACATTTTGCCTATCACAACATATTCCTTTTCATCTGAATAAGCTCATCTCGGTATCAATCTAACATTATGCTGAGTGTTTTCCTGCAGACATTTTGTTCCTCAGTTTATTTTAATTTAACTTTTCAAGGATCATTTCCTACTCAAAAAAAAAAAAAAAGAAGAAAATCAAATAAAAGAGAAAAAGCATTAAAACCATAGCACATCTTTCAGCCCTTTTAAATCAGCTTGCTTCACACTGTCATGCACAAGCACTGGCCCACAGGGCATAGTCTGAGAACAGACAACATAACATCCTCCTGGCTTTGTGCGGGTTATACACCTGCAGCAACCCGCCCTTGTGCTACACGTTGTAAGACAAGGAAGATAAGAAAAACTGAAACCTCGCCAATGGCCAGATACTTTCAAGTTATCTCCAGGACACGTATATGGTTATGGTCACAAAGGTATTTATTAACTACATCTAAGCCTATGCACAGGCAGCACATTGGACACTAATAAGAAAAATGCAAATGTGATTTCGATTCATCATGACTTAAAGATACAGGAAATAGGATCTCCACCTATAGCCAAGCCCTTCGGTTAGGCACCAACACAAACTCATGGATTTCCACCAGGACCTTCCATAATCTTCTCAGAAACAGGCCGATTTCTTTCATAATTTATAGGACAGTTTTGACTTCAAAGAAGTATATATTATATATATGTGTTGGGGTTTTTTTTAATGCTTTACCAGTTATTCATGGAAAACCTACAAAGTGACCACAAGCCAGTGACACTCAGAAGCCACTCAGCTAAAGGTCATGGAGCACTGTAAAACTGCAGCTTTGGCTCTTATTACAGTCCCTGGTGTACTATCACCCCATTCCATTTTCAGTCATAAGGTTCATCCTATCAACTTCAAAATTGGGAAAGACTGTAAAAGCAAATTTTCAGAAAACATATTTGTGATTTATTTTCTGTCATACGTACATACATATTCCCTAAATAACCAAGATTTCAAACTAGGATACCACAATAAGCATCTAAGTGTGTGTATGTATTTGTGACTTAATAGTGGCCACTTTCTTTATAATTTTATTTAAAAAAAAAAAAAATCAGTAACTAGAAAAAAAAAATCAGCTAGTACTATGGTTTGATTATAGCTGATCTTTAATATTTTTTTAAGTCTTCCCTGGAATTTTTTTTAACATGCATGTTTACTGCAATGCTGCCCCAAGATTTCCAAAGAAATATGAAACGAATAAAAAGGGAAATGAGGTAATTATAAGTGAAACTTTTCAATGACCAATTCACGTAACTAAGATCAAAACCAAAATCAAGAATATCACATGAACACACAAACTAGCTCAGCCTCTTTAACTGAGATTTCTTCAAAGAGCTACAATCAGGTTCTAGAAATTAAAATATGTTTATGTTGCTTTACTAGGAGCTGCCATTGTAGTCAGATGCTCAGGGGCCTAAATTCTTATTTGAAGTCAAAAGACATTCTCATAATGACAGCTGAACTGAGGCCTTCGGGTATTCAAGGAAACCTTGTGAACTGAAAGCTAGAGTCAAAATGCCACGCACATACGCGGACTTTAGAGTTGCTCTAACATTGGGGTTTCATGGTTTGAGGCAGAAAGTACCTTCTTCCCACTGGAGGACATGATTGGTGACAAAAGGAACAAGTATTTGGAAATCCGCATTTTAAAAATGTGGATGGTCATCTACACCCTCAAAACTTCCATCCACCCACCTGACTTTAACCTAGCCCTTCAAAAAAGCAGCAGCGCAATGTATAACTTCAAAACGCCACGCAACTTCCTCTCGTCTGTACAGCTTTACATACCAAAAATCCCCAACTCCAGCTTGTCATGAAACGAATATGCACAAAGTGAGTTATTTTGTACTTGCAGTTTTGATTTTAATTTCCTAATTTTAATTCTTTTGTCATTCATTCGTTTTACACATCATAGTTCTCTTTCCGTGGACACAAGATTGGAATCACAAATGCATACTTCTAAACGTGCACCAATGATAGGAAAGAAGAACAAATTCAATTATTAGCAGCCTAAATAAATAGAACAGTCACAGTGGCTTGACAATATATAAAATCATTTGTATTTAAATTCATTAATGTCTCTCTAAAACAACATATCAATAAACCTATTCTTCTTTTCTTCATAAATCTATTTATTTGTTGTTCTTTACAGCGTTCTTTCTGAATCTTTACAGAGCACCAGACCCACAAATACTGGTCTTGCTTTTTACAGAAACAGTTATATTTCCAGCTGGATTGATTGCTTTCCCGTATCTAGCTATTTTAGTCTGTTCCTCAGAGACATTGAGTGGCTTCACTGACAGTGAAATATGCTAAACAAATGACAAGCCACTGAGTAAATTAGCATCTACTCTCTGATCAGCTGGGTCATGTTTTCTTTTCAAAATCTATGGCCTCTTGATAGGAAATAATGAGTATTTGATGGGCCTTATTAGAAAAATCAATATATTGATGCCCATGTCTGAAACATCTGCATAATAATAGATTCTATTAACCCATTAAAGAGAAAACTAAGATGTGTTTACACATTATTAATTTACCATGAGCAAAGACAATTTGTTCATTACCTTTCTCAAGAGTTTTAACAAAAAGAAAAAAATTGTAATATCTGTATTTAATTGCATGGAGAAGTAAATTGAAAGATGATTCAAATTTTTTCCAGCTATATGGCACAGTTCCACCAACCGTAATATGAAAAATACAAACACACCGAAGATACTGTTAAAAATAGGATTATCAAAGCACTTGCTATAAATACTGCATTACTTACCAAAAAACTTCCAAAAGCAGAATTGAATATAGCAGCTGCCTGAAGAGAGAAAAAGATAAATATCACCAATGGTAAAATAGCTATAGTACAAGAACAAAATGTTATTCTCCCGCCCAACAAGATATTAGATTCTCCAAATACACACATACACAGAGACCATTAGGCAGTTAGCCACTGCTTTAAAAAACTGCCAGTGGCCTGTAACTTATGAAGACTGATAGGTTCTAGTTTATGCATTCATAAATAATGTGCTGAAACGGACAAAAGCAGGAGGAGAAGAAAATCCTTGCCGGTAGACTTAAGAGGAATATCCACAAGAACTAAGAATATCACAGAGAAGCTTGGTCTCACTGCTTTTGCTCTAATGTGCCAGCAACAATTTTACGTATTGACCTATTAATTAAAATAAATATAATTAATAAAACAAAATATAACAATAACTAAACCACTGCATTTTCATAGACTTTCAATGATTTTAATGGAATATTAATCAGGCAAGCAAACTGATCTAGTTGTTCAGCATAATAAAGTACTGACAAATTCAGAAGTTTCTGCAGTTTGACCAATACATTTAAAAAGGGAACAATAAAAAAATTCCACAACAAACAACCCACAACCACCCCACACTTCCAAGGCCAAAACATCTAATCATTACCTTTTACTCCACGATGTTTTAAAATAAGAAAAGAAGCAATTTTTATAATGACTTTAGAAGTGTTTGTGCTTACCTAAATATCCAGGAAATATAAGATAGTAGTATTGTTTCTCAATATTAACTCATTAAATTCCAGGAAGTTAAAACTTGAGTCTTGAACAGCTTTCCCCAATTACTAAGAAAGAACAGAAACTCTTGTATGGCAGCCAGTCTGATGATGAAAAGCCACACAGCAAAGGTAAGAGGAAAGGGAGGAGGGAAATCTACCATTTATGTGAAGATTTAGAGCAGAGTCAAATTAATCACCCTGGACACTTCCAGCCACAGATTAATAACAAGTGGGTGCTAGCGAGTTTAGCAAGTTTGAATAAAGTCCAACACCAGGGTAGGAGCTGTAGCTGAACCTGCCTTCTGCTCCACAAGAAGAGGCAATGAAAATGAATGGGTAATGAGATCCTTGGCTCTAGAGAGCTTAGCTTTCTTATTCAAGTTCATAATTAATTCAAAGCTTTGATAATTTCATTAGATTCCTCCTCTGCTGGCCCTATCAATAAAAGATGGCACCGGACCACAGCTCCTCAGTGGCCCAAATACAAAAACAAATGCAGACTGTAAAACCTTTGCTGACTTGCTTACTAACAGGGACAATGGCATATGGCTCTCCATGTTGCGGAGGGAGCATCTGAATAGATAATGCTAAATAAAACATTATAGTTGACAGTTGTAAACTATGGTAACATATTTTAACACCTCTTCCTCATCAGCATTCCTTTCTTGCACATAAAAAAAGAGGCACAAGTCCAAACAGCTCCTCTTGCCAGAAATCAGAGCTGAAAGCAGAAGTGAGTACTACTTAAAACAATTCTTCAACAAGTGTGAATTAAATCACAATTTTCCACTTGTATTTGAAGCTGTACAGCTGGTATTTTCACGTGACAAGAAAGAGACACATTACCTCCATGCACACAAAACTACTGCCAGGGATCAGTTTCAATACAGAAGATGTCCTTGCAGGTATGCTTTTGTTAATATATCACTCTTAAAGCTCCTAGTGTCATTATATTAAGAAACCCATCTGGTTTATCAAGTCTTTGGTATTTGTTGGACATGTGTTATTCTTTACACCAACTGAGTGTATTTGACCACTTCAATCTGATAAAGATGCAGAAAGGTCCCCTCTATTACATCCTGCCTCTGAATCCCGAAGGAGGATCTAGTCTTCCATTTTCAAGCACATGTAAAGATCTCTTCTTGCAAAACAGTCTTTGCTATATAAAACAGTGTAAATCAACTGTTAAGATCTGAAAGACAGAAGCATCTGGGCTCCACTTCTGCATCAGAAGGTTGGGAGGAAACTTAATGGTCCTCTCCCCGCCATGCAGATTTTATGTGCAGAGTGACAGCTACGTTCCTTTGCTGCAAAGAACAGTAGTCACCACTCACCCTCTTCAGGAAAGCTGGTGAAGTCCACATAAAACGGACAGAGAGCATGAAAAGCAGCCCTTCCATCCCTAACATGCTTCCCTCCCTGTTTCAAAAATACCTGGTCCTACCAGAAGCTGAGTTCAGGCTTACAGTGCAGGTGAGCCTGCCAGACCACGTCTACTGTCACATCAGAAATAACTTTAGCGCTAGACAGCCCTCAAACGTTTTCCTGGTCATTTCAGCGATGCACAAAGAACAAAACAGGACTAGCAAGAACCACTATACTCAAAAGGACACTGTGCATCTAGTTTTAATCACATCGGTGGCTACCAATCCTGATTTGAGGATCATCTGGAAACATTACAGTTTTTACTTAAAATACGCTGCTATTCCACTTCCAGGGGAAATTCTGTACCTGGAAAGGTGGTAAGGAGAGACACTAGAAGTTTCTGTGGTGGTGATACTAGATGGTGGTATTTTGGCCATCAACAAACTTTTCTTCTTTCTTTCTTCCTGATCCACCCAGAAGATTTTTGCAGGTTTTTTTATATTCTCAAGCATGTAACAGGTACTAAGACAACAATCTTAGATAAATTTTAAGCTTCAGGTATTCAGCCAGTCATGTGCAAAAGTGATAATTCATGACTGCTCCAGGGATACAAGAGTTTGCAATTTTTAGTTTCCTTCCGAAAGCATCACAAATTGTCCACGGCAGATGGACAGATTACATGCAAAAGAAGAAAAAAAGAAAAATCAGGAGACCACAAATTATGCTATAATAATTCATATGATTTGCTTCAGAGAGGGAGGACTTACACGTCGATTACTCTATTTGCAGTTTCTTTATAAGCAGTTCTCCTGCAAAATAACCTTAGAAGTAGACTTTTCTCATACCCACAAACCTGGGACTTAAATTTGATTTGTCTTTCTGGTTCAGTTTAAACAAGCTACTAGTAAACTGAATCAACTGCCCCAGTTTGGAATGAAACGTAGCTACTAGCATGACCCTGTAGAATTTAAACACCTTGTGCTTCTATCGAGAGGGATAATATTGCCTACATACCTCACAGGGCATTGACAAAATTAATTCATTGCTTAAAAAGCACTCTGAGATCCTTAGAGAGATGATACAAATAAACATTAGTGCTGACACATGATACAGCCGGGCTCTTCACTTTCTATTTGGTACATATATTAGTCATTATTATTATACAACTTTTTTTAGTGTTTGCTTCTTTTGTGCTTCAACAGATACCAGACTATCTGCAGTCATCTTAAATCAAACAGTAAACCCTGAAAACATTTAGATATCCTTGTAACAGTCCAAGTCAGATTTGCATATGTTTGTAAACCGTTCACTGCAGTTAGCCCTAGTAGGAGGAGAGAGTTCTCTATAAAATCAGTGATAAGATCCTTTCAAAAGGTAAATGCATAGCTATGCATTGACATGCAAGGTCAGACCACATTCAGAAGCAGCAGTAACAACCAAACCAACTATTCAAGTTTACATCAACTCAGAGACTGAAAAGACTGAAAGCCGTTGCCAGTACTCTTAAGAGGGCTGGTACAGCAGAGTGCGCACATCTCCACTTGAGTTTAAATAGTACATGCTGGCTCCACTAAACGACAAATTTACTTAATATTAAGCAAGTACAATTTCAGTCAACTCTGTATGGCACTGGGCTTGAGGGAACTCTCTCACTGGTCTGTATTTCCAGGGAGGACTGGCTGGTCTGGAGCGCTTTCAAGCGAGAAGTAACCAGCCCATCTCTGAAGTAAACCCACCTGGCAGTACTTGGCAGAAACTTTCCTCTTCCCATACCTGAGCCTAGCACAACGCTTCAGCCCTTCACCTCTCACCTTATCCTGGAACATACCTACAGAAAACACTGCTACAAGACAGCAACAGGATCCAAAACAATCCTCATAGCAACAATGGAAAAGACAGAAATAAAAAGGCAAAGCTACAACCCAAGGGGCCAAGCACTTCCTCACGGGTGGATACCCAAACGCAGCAGCAAATACACGTAGCATTCAAGCACACGTGACTGAGCAACAACTCAAACAAAGATGCTAAGGTTTCAATAGCATGAAATGCAAAATACATTCTGAACTCTGTTCCATTTTATTTTGGAAGGAAATGGGAATTTAGACTAGATATCCTTTGATAATAATGCAGCAGAATTACATTCAAGAAGAAGAAAAGATACACTGGCAGCATTTGGAACACCTGGGTCAAAATCCAACATTCTATCA
>NW_010390106.1:0-8381 GCF_000710305.1 Buceros rhinoceros silvestris | reverse complement strand
GAATGAAATTGTTATGCGCAACTCAACAGGAACTACAATTTCCTTTACTGTAGAGTCACAGGGACACAATAGTGCCTCAGACCTTTATATACGGACTGTATAAAAAAGTAAAAGACTTTTTCAACAATATGTAATTTTTTTTAACTCTAAACCACTTGATTCTTGAATGTCATTTGTCAGCCTGTAGGGAGGTAAACCTTCCTAACGGTACTTGTCCCTATACTTCCCCTGAGGCACCCCACAGCTGAGACAGCACATTCTGTGTACACTAGGACCTGTCTGGCCCCAAGACGTCCCCACTCTGTGGAAAGGACATTCGAAGGCCAAGACCACAGATGCCAAGTAATGAAACTAAACAGCCCCAAAACATCTCAGAAGGAAGCGGCCTGGGCCTCATACAAAGCTGCTCTGTGTATGCCCACAACTACCTGTGGTTAAAAACTGACCATTTGCAGACATGCTCTAGTGCAATATACAGCTCAGGTACTAAGCATAAGTACTAAGCATCTTACTTAACACTCATGGCACAATGAAGAAGAGAGAAAAACTCAGAAGAGTGGAAAAGAACTGGAGAAAGATAAGGACTCCAGCAGTCCAGCAGGATTACGCAGTAGAGGGCAGAGAACACAATGTGGTAGCATAACATTTTACAGTGTCCATGTTAATGCAGAATTTAATACATCTACATCTCCTCTTTGACAGGAGAAAAAAAAAGGAAAAAAAGGCTGAAGAAAGTAATGGAAAAGGTTTGACCAAACAGGACAGAAAAGGAAACTTCGGCTACCCAATGAGATCAGTGTAGTTCAAGAAGGTGGAAGAAGGCGGCAGGGCATCAGAAGTAGCTTGAATGAGTTGGCAGAGTCCCTTTAAACAATTCCTTCAACCTCCGATTTAAAAACAAAACCTCATGTGAGTGCTGCTGCAGCTCATGTCTTAACTGCTGTTTCCATTAATAAGATGTTACAGCTCTGTAGAAAGCTATTTGCCACAGCACTGTTACTGCAAACAGAATATAAATATACCTAATAAGGTTTAATCTGTGCTGCTGTTCATAACTATTCATCTGAGTTCAGACGGGAAAAAAATATATATATTCAAGTTCCTGGTTTTGAGCTCTAAATTGAATCAGGTGTCCTCTTCTCTTAAGAAAATTAAGTTGCTTTTGTGCAAGAGTGTTTTAATGAGAACAGAGCCTGCCGACAGTGATAAATGGGAATGACACCAGAGAGAGCACGTAAGCAGGACAATATGTGCATGTTACAGTCTTCCAGGCTATTTTTCACTGACTATCCTGAATGACTTCGCTGTTTCTTAAGGGGCCTATTAATCTCAAATTTAGTTATTACACAACGTTTATTTGAACATATATTCTGTGGATGATGACAGTTAATAAAGGAAATCTTTTACAAGCTGTATTTTTACATATTGTTCCAACTGCAGCTCCCAGTCATTCTACTGTATTGATGGAATAACCTAGTTATGATGCAGCTTTAAAAAAGGCACATATATTCAGATTCTTTTCTAAGTATATGGGGACTCTTAAATAACTGTTAAAATGCATATAAAAATCCTACTAGAGCATGGCAAGAATAAAGAGGTTGCATTAACTGCTCAACAAAATCTCTAGCTGCACAGTTGCCCCCTCAAAGGCAAAGCACATGTCTTTTTAACACTCCAGCATCATCTCTGAGAAACAAATAGGGCCTAGATTTGACTCTTGGAGATGTATATTCAGTCCACATTGCATCCAACAGAAGCCATAGTATGCATCTCACACGTGAGTTTGGCCCCATGTGTTGTATATGTGACAGAGCACCTGAGCAGTGGTATTTCAATTAAAAAAAAACACCACCGAAAGTACACAAAAAACCACACCCCCAAAGCCAACAGAAAACAAACAAAAACTCCAACACAAAACAAACCAAGAACCAATCTTTGATAACTAAATTTTGAGTCCAAAGAAATCTTACAAAAATCTGAACCGATGTTCAAAAAGTCTCTTAAAAATAGTGAATTACTCTAAGTTTTTTAGTGCAGTAGAACTGTACGCATAACCTTATCCTCTTAAAAAAAAACCAAAAAAACAACACAAAACCAAAGCCACCTAAAACCCCACACAAAAAAGCCTACACCCACCAACTGAAGAAACTCCAGAATACCACAGAAAAAAAACACCAAGGTATGGAGGGCATTACATTTTTATCCACAGCCATGTTCCCTGTGGTCCAAGACAATCTGTTGGCTGTGAAAAAGGTATCACCTAACCCCTAACCTGCCTCCAGAGCTGTGCTGACAATATGAAAACATTTCTCTGTTTCAACCATGTCCAATAACCATCAGTTTTATGGAAATGATGCTGAAAAGGCACAAGGAAATGAAAACAGAATAACTAATACGCTGGTTTTGGCATTTCAGCAGGGGAATGTCATGCAGAGAATGATGTTCTCTAAAACACCTCGTTGAGCCACGGATCCGAAGCTGCGCACACTACAGATTTGTTCCAGGCTGGCAGAGGTTGCCACCACCTGAGTACAAGTTTGTGCTGCTTCAGCCAGGCTCAGCATTCTGCCACCAACAGTGCATGGAAACAAGCTGGGGGCTTCTGCTGGCGGAGTTATTGCCTCCTACCTCTTACTAGCCAGGTTCTTTCCATTGAAAATCAGTCTTTCACTCCCCCATTTTTGTAGTTCCTCATAACCACCACCGCCTGTTGGTAATATTATTTACAAACACAAAACCATCCATCAAAAGGATGTCAAACAGCAGGCTTTTTAGACACCCTTATTTAGTGCATGTGGTGCTCTCCACTGAAGGATTTCTGTTTCACCATTAGTTTCAGCAATACTGAGACAGAGAAAGAAAACTATCCCGCTTTCTTTCCTTCCATCAGGAATGGTAGCTTATCACTACTGTGAGCAACTAGCATGACTCAAGGGAGTTCTGGAGGGTCCGCATGGTATTTCTCACTCAGAGGCAGCAGAAGATGAGTACTAAAAACCAGGAGAATATATAAAAGTTTTTTCCAGCGAGTAAAACCAGAATGTAAACCATCTGTTAACAATTCAAATGGCAAACATTAAGCATTCAGATCTCAGGAATATTTGTTTCAATCTCCAAATTTCCACCAACACTAACATATAGATTAGTGACAGGAAATCCACTTTGAGCAAAGGTTGGAAGACAACATTCTTCTGGATCATTTTACTTGAGATTACTTGTATAACCAAGCAGAATGAAAACAAAAGCCTTTGTCATCAGAATCAGAAAGATCTCATGAAGGAAGCCAGGAGGGAAGAATCTCTTCCAGGAGCTAGAATGTCCATCTCCACATGGAAAAAACAAGACTTGGTCTCTTCAGGTACAGGAGCGAGGAGATGCTTCATGAGACAGCCTGGACTAGGCAGGCACTGTGCACTATCAGCTGTACAACACTTCCACTTTGTTCACGGTTTCTTTGCTTTATCCTAAATGCCAAACACCCACACATACCAAACACTTATGTGGCTACGTAGCATACAAAACTGGTACAATGTTCCCAAGGCTTACCAGGGCAAAAGGCCTATCTAGGCCCTATCCAGAAACACAAATGTAGGCAACCCACCCCTTTTACAAACTCACATCTGTCCCTTCAGGATGCAAAGGTGAAGAGAGATTTCCTCCTCCTAACAACCACGGTCCATTTTCTTTCAACAATGAGCAGGGCTGTCAGCAGAGACAGCCACCAATACTCTCAACTCATCCTTGTGTGAGACAGTCCCTGACCATACCCCAAGCCCAGCACTGCCCTGAAGCTGCAGCTGAACCTTCCTGTTCTCCCATCAGCTGCAGTACAAAACACAAGATCACACTCATAAGACACAGTGCTTCCAGTGTTGGTTCCTACGTCACACACCCCAACGGGGCAATAACCTGAACACCTACAGTGGACTTTTGAATACCAACATGAATAAACAGAAGCAGTTTCTCTTTTTCTCTCCTCTACTTAAAAATTGTAAATGCAAATATTAAGATTACTGCCCGGTGCCAGTATAAACATTCAAGCTAGCAGTGATTTAAAGCTGTCAGACTCACGACAACACACGCTTTCTCATACCAAGTACGTATGTGCATAACTATTCACAAACTCCATGCTCTAGCACTTGAACTACTCCTTCACAAACTTCTTATGGCTCTGCCACACCAGAAAGCTCTGGACTGCCGGGAAGGCATATAGCCAAACTACTTCTATGTATTTTTCCCCGAATGGAAAGCCCATTTCCATAATATTCCTAGACACAGGGAAACAGAAGGTAATTTCCCCCTTCTACCTAGGTACTGTAGAGCAGCCATACATTTGACCTGCAAAATAGACCGTGCCACACAGTTAGGAAAGAATCTAACCAGTCACTGACACTTTGGTATGAAAACTACCCACCAGTCTTATGCAGATCATGCATTTGTTAGTGACTCTAAGGCTTATTACCTTAGCAGTGAAGACACTAGCTTTCACACCACAACAAATGGACTGCAGAACAATGATTTAATAAAGCAGGCTCAGCTGAACTGCTGTATACAAGTAACTCTGCCAACTTGATCCTCTCTTATGGTCAAACACTTCATAACTGTAAGTGACTTTCAAAAAAAAAAAAAAAAAAAAAAAAAAAAAAAAAAAAAAAAGAATTGCTGTAGAAGGTATCCTCAAAAGGATACAGAGCAATAACAACCTCCCAAACATACTTTTATTTAAGTTCACATTTTCTGAGATCTTAAGATGTGATAAAAACACTTAAAGGTCTTGTCCCCTGATTCTCCTGGAGACACATCATCCATAACATGATTAGAGGTCTAGTTAAACAATGCATCCCACAACTCCAAAGAGTATTACTTCCCTGCTGAAGTGAAATGAAAGCACAAGGCCACTTTTTAAAAGGTGCCCTTTGCATTAACTGTAAGGCTGTGCCTGCATCGGTATTTTTCTATAAATATCCCACTGTCATATTGCTTTCTGGGCAGTTAGTAGCAGACCCAGACATTTTAACTGCTATGCCATCCAAACCAGCTCATAATGGCACTGTTATTAAAGTCCCTGTCACTAATACCGCTAGGAGCAGCTTCACTATTACTTGTGCAGTGCCAAGAGACGGGAAAAAAACCCACTAGTGCAAGGAAGGCCACTGTATGGAGAGGCTGGCTGAAGTACCAGTATTGTAAAATAAAAAGTAAAGTGGGCCACTGCACAGATCCATGAACCCTGATCTCTGGAGCTCATGTCAGAATGTGCCCCACGGGTCACAGTTTAAAGATATAGAGATTTTCATCTCATCAACAAATCTCAAAAACACAAAAAACCAACAACAAAAAAACCCAACTAAAACCAGAGCACAAAAATTAGGCTTTTACTGTAAGCCACTATTGTATGGTACTGGATATTCCCTTTTTATGAGCCCAAAGTTCTGCACGCTGCAATATTGTGACAGAGGAAGACAGACAAGGGAAAGAAAAGTAGCATACCATGTGGAAGAGACCAGCAATATAGCCACTGCCTGAAGGTAAGAAAGGTATAATCTTGACACATGCAAGTGCATTCTTTCAAATGCTGCTCAGATACTTCTGTTGTCTAAACTAGCAATTCATATAACTAGAAGTTACATGTACATTGAGTGAGAAAGTGTATAAAGGTGCATCTTTACACATTACGTATTGCCAGAATCTGCTCAAGAAGTTCAGCAGTGGATCAGTAACAACCATAGCTCCAAGCTTTTCTTCCCTGCAAACAAATCAACTACAGCATTCATATTTATCACCACTCTTATTTTGAAGCATGCCCAAAACATTCTCAAATTCCAATCGGTTAGTTGCCCCCATTTTCCAAGAGGACTGCTACACCCTACAACCCAAGGGTTGTGGGGTAGGGCAGCTAGTCTTCATTAAAGTGCAACGATTCATACTTAAATCCCAATCAGATCTAGGTCAGGGACTTGATTTCAGAACTACTCAGCTAACAGTAAGAGTACATAACGAACTGCAAAAATGCTGACACTGATCTTTGGAATTTTTCATATATATCTCTATAAAGATATATATATAAAAACATATAGCAACTCAATTAAAGATACTTTTATTACTTCAAGTAATTGACTTGATTCTCTAAAGGAATAGAATACTGTATAACCACTTCTCTGAAGAAAATGTTGAGAGAAAACATTAAAACCTGTGTGTTTCATGCACAGAATTCTACTCACTACTCGGTAGAGAGTAGAGGCTCACCAAGAGCTGTGCTGGGTGTGAGCCTATGAGATGCACAAGCTTGTTTTACTGCAAAAGGTCACAAATTTATGTCTGAGTTGAACACGCTCTTTGTGGCAGCATTGAATGAGCTTCCACAGTTGTCATTTACTTCCAGAGTTGGCTAAAACTGGAATATCCAGCATAAGTGATACTCCAGTATTGAAACATTTGTCTTAAGCGTAAGTTCCGTCCCCCCTCTAGAATCACCACTCCTTATACGACGATTGAACGTTTCTTTCTTAACCATTCTATTTTGGTATTTTGCTGCTTTCGGCTGAGTTGCTCTCACACCTAGTGGAACATGGCCTCTGTCAGTGCTTGTCACTGCACAAAGCTTTTCAGCTAGTCCACAATGCAGCACTGTTATTAAATTCTTACGATACACTGATATGATACAGCCAGGGAGATCAGGTTATTAAGAGAAATGAAAGCATGGAGCACTTAAGTTACACTGAAAAATGTCAACAATGCCAAAATCACTCGTTTGCAAAACTGACTCAGGTTAACCCGACCTGAAACAAAATGTTTGCATACAGATTCTCCTGAAAGAAAATGGAAACATTTATACAAAGTCTGAATTGCATACAGAGGGGGAAGAAAAAAAGAATGTAAAAGTTCCCAGCTCAGATGGTTTGCAGCCCAAGTTCCCTAATTCTAAAGCAGTTACTAAAGAACTAGATGCATATACAATACAAAAGAAAAATAAAAACACAATTATTGGGAAAAACTCCTTCAATTGGAAAGCATTTATTTTATGACAATGTGTCTGTTTTCCAGCATTTTGTGTTTAAAACTATCTTCTCACCATACTGAAGCCGTAGAAACAAAGCCAACACATTCCGATTTGCTCGCAAAGAACTTGATGAAGAAATCAGTAATTTTGTGTTAAGCACAAAGGCTCCAGCAGAACATAGATACTGCTACTGCCTATTCAACGTGGGCACCTAATAAAGCAACAGGCATGGAAGCAAAATTGTATTCTCTCATGCCCTTCAAGCCCAGAACACCCTATACCTACACGGTCAGGCCAAACCAAGTTGGCGGAAGCCCTGCGATACGTAAGTGGACAAGGCTGCAGAAGTACATTCACAACTGCCGGGTCAGAAGTACAAGAGCTGCCCACCTTCCCGCACAGGAGGAGGACCCGCTGCCAAGGCAGACACACACCTTCTTAGAGGCAATGCAGAGTAGTAATACATGTGAGTGCACAACTAGGGAGAGTAATTGGGATATGCAAACAAATGTGTGAAGAGTGGAAGCCGTTCCCTTATACACTAGAAACAACCAGAAATCACATCCTATACAAACACCAAGTACCAGGTGAATGTACAAGAAAAGCACCTCACCTATCAACTTCATATCCGATACACCAGCTGCACTTCATCCAAACAGCTCTCACTTTGAAAGTTTAATTCAGGCTAACAGCTATTTCCTTGAGTAGTCTGTGGTCAGCGCTTTGAGGGTAAAGCAGACACGTAAGAATGTTAGAAATCACACCTGGCTGGCATTTCGAGTCAAGTTTTACCTCTGATAGAAGCTTGATAAAAGGTAAAGGTCTGTATACCAGGTCATACCATCATAGCAGGGGGAAAAAAAAAAAAAATCTGTTTACGGAATTGATTTTCATGTCTCGCACACATTCATTCTAAAACTCGAGACTCTGTTTAGACAATCCTATTGCAGAAGAGTCCTCAGAAAAATATCACAACATAGTCACCATCTCGCTGAATCTAAGTTTGGTTTGCTCTAACAGCATAACATATATATATATGTCTGTGATTTCTGTCTGTCTCCCTGTATCTCTTGGGGCAGCATCAACAAAATTCAGAGTGATACACTTACCTATGATATATAAAAGAATTATATCCCTGCTATAAGCTGTAGTGTACCAATATAGTGTCAGAGTCTGAAACAGTAATCCAAGTCCTGGAAAATACACCATTGTCAGCACTGT
This sequence comes from Buceros rhinoceros silvestris, assembly GCF_000710305.1. Lineage (NCBI taxonomy): Eukaryota > Metazoa > Chordata > Aves > Bucerotiformes > Bucerotidae > Buceros > Buceros rhinoceros. The sequence goes on along the minus strand of NW_010390106.1, from coordinate 160 downwards.
AGGTGCTATGTGTGATACCCGTGTATCAGAGCACCTTGGTTTAAAATAAATCAACCTAAAAGCCCGCTTTGGTAAGCACTGCAAATTCGCCATATATCAGTATTAGGGGGGGGTAATGCACAAAGAAACAAATCAGGGAATGGGACTTGTAAATAACAAT
>NW_010390105.1:29850-39239 GCF_000710305.1 Buceros rhinoceros silvestris | reverse complement strand
GGAGGGTTATGTTTGCTATATTTATCATTTTTGAGCCATAGATATAACTGTATTTTAATACTTGAATTGTATTTATTAGTAACTTATCAACTTAAGTATTTGTTTTGGGATGAAATGCAATATATAAATATACAATTAGATAGATTAACTGTTAATGGTGTATCAAGGCTGTTACCAGATCAACAAATATACTATAATATGTAATAGAAATTTACAGAGTATAAGAAAAAATAATACAAAATGGGAAGTGAGGGAGGCTGAAAGACACATTTAAAGATAGGAATAGTCTTTCATATCTGTGTGAAGGTATCTTACGACCAATACAGTCATTGTATGGCAGAGTGGAAAGGAGTAAATGGTGGAGATATCCTGTGCAGCTTGGGAATAGAGTCATACTTCTGCATTTACCTTCACCTTGGACAGAATAAATAGGTCAGAAAAAAACAACATATTTTGTTAGGAGATAAAATAGAATATTATGCTAAAGACCTTCTCCCAAACAGTCTGAGCAATCTGGGGAAAAAAAACATGTCTGTAGAGATGGAAATTTTCTTAGTTTTCTTTTTTCAGATATTGGAGGGATGTTGTAGATCCCAATAGTAACTGGATCTATCAGGATATGTGTGAATTTAATTTCAAAGAAAAGTAAGGAAGACTTTAGAAGGCTGTAAATCTTCCACGCTATGAAGCACTGGGAAATAATCCATTGATTTTGTTGTGGGAGCACAGTTAGATACTAGAAACTGAAGTACTATTTTGGTGAAAAGTGGATACCGTTGTCTTGCAGAACTTTCTCAGTAGACAAATAGCCAGTTTCTCCTAAACCGAGAACAAAATTGTTATCAGTAACTCAAATGCTGTAACTTTTGCAATTTATAGCTGTTTATTCCTTCTCACTTCAATCAGTGGGAATTCTGATCTGCTGAAAAAGTGTTAGCATTGTGCACAGAAACAAGTTGTGCTTAGATTACTTAGGAAGCACAATTAAGACAAACCTCTATTAGCCACATATCCCATTTACTTGTTCCCTTAGAATTGTACACTTTATCTGAGGTTATTTAAAACATACACATAGTATTTCCAACTGAAGACCTCACTAAAATAATGCAACGTGACTCTTTGTTAGCTTCTTTTTTTTTTCTGGTGAAAGAGGGTTTGTGTTGGTCTCCTTTCCCAGGTAACAAGCAATTTGATGAGAGGAAATGGCCTCAAGTTGCACCATGGGAGGTTTAGGTTGGATATTAGGTAAAATTTCTTCACTGAAAGGGTTGTCAAGCATTGGAACAGGTTGCCCAGGGAAGTGGTGGCATCCCCATCCCTGACAGTATTTAAAAGACTGTAGATGTAGTGCTGAGGTGGACTTAGCAGTGCTGGATTAATGGTTGTATACTTGATGATTATCAGGGTCTTTTCCAACCTGAATGATTTTGATCCTGATTGACAAGCATGAATTCTGATTGTTTTCAGATCCATGTCATATATCACCCAGACAGTGGAAAACTTTTAGAACTGGATGGAATCATTTTTTCTAAGATACTGAGAAACAGCTTCAGAAAAGTGCCAGGGTCTTTAGAGATGGGCTTTTGTTGTTTGTTTGTTTTTTCTTTTAAAGATATGTGCTGTGTAGGCACCTAAATCATTATGTTGGTGATGGCATAAAAGCAATTCATGAAGTTCCTTACAAGTTTGGCTTATATTAAATATATATATGTATATATATTCATGACTTGTCAGAATACTTTTCAATGAAATATTCCATTTACTGTAAAAATGCAGCTTTTGCTTGTATTTACCACCTGTAAAAAGAGTGGAGCAGATGATTTGATAATAATACCATCAGATCTTGCACTGGCAGGGAAAAAAATAATTCTTAGCACATTATGCTGTGTCAGGAGTGATCTTCTGTGTAAATGAATGTAGTGCTCCTGAAGGAAGCCAGACAGAGCTCTTTGCTCAAGTCTTCCACTCAGGCTATATACAGCACAGGGAGCACCTTTGGAGGTCCCCTTCCTTTGTCCTGCACTGAAGCAACGCAAGGCAAATCCCTTGTTGTCTTTCTCCTCCTCTGTGGGTTTTTTTGTTCCAGGGTTTTCATTAGAGTCCATTTGCCGAATTATAGCTCTCTGAAACAGAAGGGGCTCTAACGCATTCCCTTTCTTGTGAAAGCTTCTTCCTTGCTGCTGTTTTTCTAGTGTTTTGTTTTGTTAAAGTTAAGGTGTTGCATAGCAGTATCATTCTGAACAGAGAGAAGACTCTAAACACTAGGGGGTTTGACCAGCTACTAGGGAAAGTCATAATTCACAGATTTGCTTTATTCTGGGCATGGATTGTCCAGTGCCTGAAAGTTTTCAAAAAGGGAGATTCTTCTTTGGGTTTATGTGCATACCATACATTCAGGAAACCCAGACTATGGCTTCATAATAAATTTACTGGGGAAACTTTAGCATCTTGGTTTTAAATGTTCTTTTCCTAATAACTTTATAGAGCTCCCTTCTGCAATGTTATTATTACTACATACAGACGTGCAGACAGAATGAGTTTGCCTATGAACTGAGTTAATTTTGGAAACAGAATGAGCCTCCAGCACCTATCTGGCTAGGAACAATAATTATACTGCTTTAATGCCATGGAAAGCATTTATTTCTAGGGCCTAATAAAACATCAATGTAAAGTATCTAAAAATTGGAGTGGTGATAAAGTTTTCTGTCGTTTTGATTCAGAAAATTTGTTTGGTTCTTGTGAAAACCTTTGTTTACATTGTCACAGTTTATTTGGATATCAAGTTTTAAAAGATTGTTTTGCTTATTAACTAAAAAGCAAAAAATACTGCCATGGTTTCTGTTATTAGAGTTTATTTATCTACCCCAGTCTCATTAATTTTTTTTTAAGAGAAAAGCAGAAGTCCATCAAAGGCAAATTCATCAAAAACGTTTGACACAGGTTAGGGCTGGGCTGGCCGCTAGACGAATGACAGACATGCCCTATTACTGCCTCTCCCTCCCCAAATGGGAAAAGAAAGTGAATAAGGGAGAGAGAGATTTATGGACTGGGAAAGAAAACTAGCACTGTTTTAATAAGAACAATAATAATAAAATTATATATGTACCAATACATACACAATGTATGCAATACCAATACTGAACCCAAACCCCCATGATGGCAACCATGTCACCATCACTACTGATGCTGCAAAGCAGACACTGGGGAAGGCCCAGACTGGACTTAGTGGCCAGTAGGAATCAGATGCAGGAGTCTGGATTCTGGAACTGGATTCAGGAATGCACAGATTGGGATTGAAAGCAGAATGAGTAGAGTCCTCCTCAGACACTGGCCACTGAAGAGGAGGAAGAGAGAGCGAGACCCTCATAATCCCTCAGCTTTATACCGAATATGACGTCTATGGGATCAAACACCTTGTTGGTCAGTTTAGGGTCACCTGTCCTGTCTGCTCCTCCCCGCAGGAAGCAGACCTTGTCTGCAAAAAAAGCCTTTAACTTCAGACAGTGCAGTCACTGAGCAGAGACTGAGCTGGAAAGTAAAATCGCTGGCTGGAATTAGTCCTGTTCTAACTCAAACCTGGACAACATTGTGAAAGGAAAGGTTACAATACCATGTATCCATACTTTTATTAATTGTTCACTGTTTTTCTGGGTAGCCAGAAGAAGCTGTTGACAAACTGGAAGAGTCCGTTTAACTGTTCAAGTAACTATTCTTTAGATCTAGTGTTAGGAAAAAAATAGTGTTTAAATAGCTCTGTAGCTATTAACGTAGGGGAATAGCTACAGAATAGCCTTTCAGTGAAAGAGCCTTTCAGTGAAAATCTTCATCTTAACATCAGTTTGTTTCAATTTTCTTCATGAGAGATGAGTATAAACAGGTTAAAGAGTAGCCTGCGCGTTCCTTGTGTAGTCAGAATAGTCCCTTGCTCTCTTATTTGACTTCTAGAGCAAACGTACAGTAAAATGAGCTCTGCTCATAGATTGCACTGTTGAGCTATAAACTCGGTTTAGTTACATCAGCTCTTCTTACCTGGCTCTTCAGTCTCTTTCTACCTGTTTTTCCAGGAATGGCAATTACTTCATTTTCATCCTGTTCTAGCTGTGACTTCCACCAGGTTCATCAAGAACATTATAAAACTCTGTATCGTTGACATAAATAGTGAGAAAAGCTCAAAAGTTTCATTGAATAGGAATTAACTCCGTGGGGAAAAACAGAAAGTGAAAACTAATGTATTGAAGATCTAATAAATTATTTTGAGTTTGGCCCATGTGAAGGCTGAAGAATCTCTGCATGTATTTAATATAACGTCCTGGTGGCTGGCAATGCCATTGTATGGATGGCATCATAACAAACAGGAAACTCCAACTTTGTAAACAAGTGACTGTAGTCTTGCTGCAGTAGTGATGAGGAACACATTGCATTAGAAATGAAGAAGTTTTCATTTTTCAGACTGAAAATTTTGGAAGTAAGAAAAAGGCAAAATTAGCTGCAAATGCTGTTAGATCCGTTTTCATACCTTTCCATTAATTTTAATGGAATCGAATTTACTTGCTATCACCTTCAGTGCCAGAGTGGCTGTTGTAAGCCAGCTACCGTTAGAAATACATTTTGGGCATAATGCATTAAATTATGAAAACATAATGGCAGCAAATACCAGGATAAGCATGATTTCTAATACGAGATACACAGAATATTTTTTGTTAGCAAGAATTCAGTAAATATGTTGAATGGACTGCATAGCACTTTATGTTGTGGTATGAAAACCACAGCATATTGTGAGAATGCAGCTTCAAAAATAATGCATATACAGTTTAGGAAACATGGAATTTCTCCATGTTTTCAAGGCAAAAGCACTTTAAGTATGAAACTGTTCAGGTATTATGTTGACTTGTGTTCTCATGATATCTGTTGCTCACCCCCGTCTCTTATTACTTTTTTAAATTATCATTATGAAAACAAGCCACACACTTCAGACATGTGACATAATCAGTAGCACTTACCACACAGTGCTATCCATTCTACCTAGAAAAACACACCCATTCATAAGCAGAGTTTTGAATACCTTTGCATTTGCACTCTAGGCATGATTCTCCAGAAGACTTCATCCAGTTTCTAGGACACTGGTTTGTCATGAGCCATTTGTGGAATTCAGACCAGAAAACAAAGCTGATTCTAACCAAATGCAAGGGTCCATGTGAGGATCAGCAACCTTGATGGTCAAGGTGCTGGTCCTTCAAATATGAGGCCCTGGGTTTGATCTTCAGTGCCGTGGTCTGTGAGATATTGGACTTAGTCTCTCTATACATTTCTGCCACGTGTAAATGGGACTAAGAAGAACCCATATAATACAGTTGCAGGTACTGGGTAAGCGTATAAAATAGAAAGTAAGTGCCATCTGTAATTTCTAAAGACACTTGCTGACATCAAGGACTGTATTATTTTTGAATCTGCCATTGTGCATCACACATTTTCTCCAAAAAGTTGAAGAATTCAGTAGCCATCTGAAAGTAATCTCCCTTCAGTGCATTAGTTGATTTTTTTCTTGCTTGGTATGCTTGAAGGAATTTTAATTGTTTTAAATTATGTTATACATTACTTTGACATATTCACCTATTAAAGGAGCTTTGCAAAAACTGTATGGTATTACAATATAATTTTCTTGTGGTAGCAATCAAGAACTGCACAATTGCTTGAGAACAATAAATTTATCAAAAAGACACTCTAGAAGTGGTCAGGAAATACCTCCGGTTTTCCATCCAGAATTTTGCTAAGCAAGTGCACCTGTATTTTCTGAAGAACCATACATCCACAATTTTTATGTGTGATGCATATCATTGGTACCAATGCTTAGACAGTTTGCAGTTAACAAGCAGAATATGTTCTCTATTTATAAGGTTTGGATGACAGGCAAAATCTTAAAGCCTTATGCTGTCTGTTGTGTGAAAGCTTATAAATTTGGGGAGTAAAGAGCATTTCACCTTATGGGTTTTCCATCTAATATATAATGTGATGTGGTTTATGAATTGGGAGTTCTAAAATAATAGTGTAGGGGCAAAATCTTTGTATTAATGTAGTGTGGGTAGACTGGTATGAGGAAATCTAGGCAGGTTATTAAAGAAAAGTTGGAAGAAATATCCACATAGCTTCCATTAATTTAACTTTATACATTAACGTATCAATTGCTTTATACAACTATTGTCAGCTCAGGAAAACAGCTTGTCATTCGTTTTGCAAATCTACCAATTCAATTCATATTCACAGCCAACAGAACCACAAACAATAGATGGCTTTTTTTTTCTTTTTTGCCATTTTCACTGTCATCTGTTGAAGCAATATTTAGTCTTTAAGAAAAGTATTACAGGAGTAGAAAAATCAGTCACGGAAGGCTTTCTACCTCTTTATGGTCCTATAACAGTATAGAATACTGGCCTTTCATGGAATTGAACTGGGTTTTGCCATGTGGTTGGGGATCTCAATAGCTACCACTACTGTGCCTGCTGTTGAAAAGTAAAACAATACTAATAGAGCCAGGAGCTGTGAAGGAATCTGTCTTCTTGTAGGTGAATGTAATTGAATTCCACTTTGTACTTTACTCTAAATGACTCTCTGCATTCAGAATCAAAGTAAATTCATGCTCATTCCACGGTGTAAAACTTTTCAATACCCGTTCAGTTTTTTCTGGTTTTGAGTCAATTTTCATAAATTTTGTTCCCGAATTGCACTGCCCCTGGATAAAATAAATGCTGAATATTTTTGTAAACAAACTTTCCAAAGCTTTCAACTTAATTGAGAAGTTTCTTATCAGTAAAGTCAGAAAAACTGATTAATCCAACCTGATATTGTATTTGTTCTACTGATGTGTCTGTTACCAATTCATAGGATCATACAGTTTGAATGTTTTGGGGTTTTTTTTAATATTCATTAATCCAAATATCCTATTTAGTTTTCATATAGAATCTTTCCTTAGTCAAATGATTTGAATCTCTTTTTCTTTTGAGCAGCTGGACTTGCGTGCACATCTTTCTTTATAAAAGAAATATAGCTATATCTGCTTTGAAAATCTCAAACCCCACTAGCAGGAAATCGCTTTATTTCCCTTTTTAAAAATAAGTTATCTGTAAAACATTGGACCAAATTTTCTGTTTTCTACAGGATTAATCTGACAGGGAATTTTCATCATTGAAATCAAGAGAATTTGTCTCTGGAAAGATGTTTTTCCTCTCTGTTGTTATCCCTGCTAGTCTGTAGTGTTAAACTGACAGCTTCCAGCATTATGGAATTGCACATGTGGAACATTTTTCTCAGATAGTGCTTTATATTTGCAGGAAGTTTTATACTGGCAGGTAGTAAGAAGGAATGTCAAGTCAGCATTACAGTAATTAAGTTCTCTAAGATTTATTGCAATAATCCATAACATCTAGAGCTGATCAGGAACCTGAACTCTTTGATAGTAGTAATATTTTTTAGAATTTTATTTTTTTAAGTATTTGTTCGGAAATTAATGCTAGCTATGACAGCCTTTATTGGGTACCCTTCAAATGGTTTCAGGTTGGCTTGCCTCCTAATGAAAAGGGCGTATGTAAAGGCCAAATACTGTAAATGACAAATCATACCAGAAAGCCACAGGTAAGGCACTAAAGTACAGTTCTAGCTGTGCAACTTCACAGTTTGCTGGAACAATTACAGGTATCTGTATTTTAGAGTGGTGTGCTATTAGTTATCCCAGCTTGGGCTCCAGCTTCAGTGCTTCTCTGTCAGTTTACTGCTGACACTTGCTGGGCTTTCTTTGCCTGGGCTTTTTGTATCAGAGATACCCCCGCACCTCTTTCCTTTTTGAGAACAGCGTTGTGAATGGAGAATCACAGTCCTGAGTAAATCAAATCTGTAGGAGATATAGGACATATAAAGCGAACCCTTTATGTTACACTTGTCAGTGGTTCTATTCTATAGTTTGTAAAAGACATTATGTTCTTCACGGTAAAGCGTACTTTCTGTTAAGCTTCCATTGAGAACTGGGAGCTGTGAAAGAGCCCAAAACCACCAGAGCTTTGAGGTAGTACTGCCTGAACCTTTTCCTTATAAAGAGCTTTCCAAGAGAATCCAAATGGCTTTGAGGTTCAAAAAGCCGGGTTCGCTTAGGCTGTGAACTAGAATAATTAATAAAAGCTCTAGAAAACTCCAAGCGGCCAGATGAAGCAGAATGGAAATAAAACAAGGTTCATAAATTAGTGACCTCCTTCTCCACGTGACCTTTCCGAATGATCTTTGCTTTCAGTCATCTTGCTGCAGTGTTCCCACAAACTCTGACAATGCTTACTGGTCCTTGGCAGTGTGTTCTGTTGGTCTGTTCACAGCCCTTAGCTGCTCTTAGTAGTCATTCAGGCTCTCTTTGAGCTGCAGGACCTGTGTGTGCTCTTTCCTACTCTCTTCGCTTTTTCCTGCCTCTGCTCTGCAGTAACTGAGGCTGCTGCATTACCCAAAGAAACATGTAGTTTCTGCCACCTCCTAGGGGATGCCACCAGACTGTCACTCCTTTTAAAGGAATGAGAACAGACAAATTAACAGGTTGATCAAAGAGAAGGAAGCAGGTTTGCATATCAAACACTACACATGTACGTTGGCAAAGTGACGTTGAGGATTTGCCTTGTGATCATACAATATAGCAAATATATTGGTTCTATATGCTCATAAATAGTGTATGAAGCTTGCCATGTAAGACTACACATATCCAAGAGTGACGCTAATCCATTAATGTGTATATTTGTGTATTGGTATGTGTTCTGTTTGGAGATACTGTGAATCACTTAAAATGTGTAAAAATGTTTTAAAGGATAACAGAGGTTCAGAAGATACTCTATATCCTAATGGGTAAAACATTAGTTCTTTAAAATGATGGTGCGCCCTGAAAAGCGTTCTTTACTTGGGGAATTTCTCTTAATTTCTCGCCAGTTGACATAATTACTGACTTGGGCATTGAGAAACCAATAGAAGAAGCCAATTAAAGAAACACTTGGAGAAGACACCATTCCTTGCCCCTCGGGCTCAGCTCCATCCTGGACACCTCTCCTGGTGTCCTGGCCTCTGCTTCCCTTGCTGCTGCTGCACGGTGCACTCAGGCCTTTTGGGCGTGCAGCAGGGTGGGCTCAGGCTCTCGTAATGTTTTTCTGCTGCTCTTTCCTTCTTACTCATCTCCTTTGCTCTGGTGAGAGAACTCTATGGGGTTCCTTCTTGACAACATCTGAGCCACATTCCCATCCCACTGGTTGACTCTTCGAGCAGCATGGGGCAGAGGTGGCTGGGACAGGCTAGGACTGGTTAGGACTGGCTAGCAGTCTCACCTGGAAATGGCTAGGACTGGCTCAAACTGGCTGGAAATGGCTACGACTGGC
>NW_010390105.1:0-29787 GCF_000710305.1 Buceros rhinoceros silvestris | reverse complement strand
GAAAAGGGCTACGACTGCCTCGACCTGGCTGCGACTGGCTAGGACCAGCCAGAACCAGTTCAGGGCAATGCACAGCCACCTCTCACACAGGGCACCCAGTAGCCCCAGCTGCTGTGCCCAGTGCGTACGCTGTAAAGGCATTGTTTCTTGTATATTAATTGCTGCAGGGACCATTTAGTGGTAGCCTCTCAGCTCATTAAGCAGTCACCTCCCAAATTGGCCTCTGTGGAATTGGAGGTGGAATGGATGGAGTCGAAACTGAAACTCAGGTTGTAGGAAACTTGGTCAGACTGACTTCTTTTAAATTGTGTTAGTTTTTTATACCAAAAATTTGTTTTGTCTTGCTTACCTAATAACTCCTCTGTATTAAAAAATACTGACGGTAGCCTGACCTGTGAAATGTTCTCACTGCAGCAAGCCACTGCTCACTGCATAGAAAATACATGTTTCTTTGGTTTTCACTGGAAATAAAATATGAAATCACTGTTACAGTAGGGGCTTGTCCAGTTAGGATAAAGATACATAAGCATGCAAGACAGATGTCTGGCATCAATAACTATTCATTTAGACAATGTTGTTCTTCCAGGATATATATCCCTTTTAAAAATGAATATGTCTAATAAAGTTGGAATAGGTATGAAATGACTAGAAATGTTTTTTTCAAACAGGTCCAGGTGACATTAGTGCTCTCATCCCTAGGCATAGTTTGAGTTATGTCTCTGCTGCTGCTGGTCTTTCAGGTCATCTGCCTACTGTCCCTTGCCCCTGTGCACTACCCCAGGTATACTGCTGTCTTTGTTTCTCCTATCTGAATATCTGAATCGCACAATCTGTGTATTCAAATCAATACACTAAGCCACGTTGCAGAAACATAACAGGATGTTTTGTCTCAGTATAGTAATCGAGCCATACATCCACCCAGTTGGCCAGGCGTTCCACTTGTGTGACTCAGCAGAACTGTTCTGAAACTTATGGACTAAATGAATAATAATAGCTCAGAATTGCCACAACTGTTTAATCAATATAAGTGATTTTTAAATCCTTACTACTATATTTTATTTTGTCAGTTAAAATTTAAAAAAAGAGTAGGCATTGCTTTATTTGTGGCACAGCCGTACATTCCTGTTTCAGTGTAAGAACTAGTTGTCCTCGTGCTCCATAGCTAACTGCTGGTTTTCTGTAGGCCTCGTATATTGATGTATGCAAACCTCTTCTGTGACAGGTTCCTAACTGCTAGCATGGTAATTTCTCTTAGGAATCCTTGTTTACCGAATCAGACCCAAGTTTGCAGGTGCATATGGACTGTCCCATCAAATTCAATTGAACCACTTAGGGCGGGTCCTAATGCTCGTTGTCCATTGGCATGCCTGAGCTCCTTCGTGGCAATGGCAGTGCAGGTGCTGAGAGCCTCCTGTTCATAGGGAAGTCGACAGAAAGGACTCACCGCATTACAGCGTGAGTCTCCGGACGTTGTCCACGTGCACACACACAGTTTTGAGGTTTGCAGTTTCTTGCCCTGCCTTGCACTGGGTAAGTATTTGAAGCTGTTTCTTGGCTCGACTTTCTACAGTAATTCCAACGTGAATAATTCAGTGTTCTTCTTCATTTGGTAGTACTTACCGTGGCAACCTTTCTGGCTATTGCAAAATTAGTCATGTTGTGGCATTGTATTTATACTGTGCAAAACTCTGTGAACATGTTAGCATTGCAAGATGCCTCTAGTTGTTAGTACTAGTAGGTTAGCTGTTCACACTTCAAAACTTGTGGTCAGCAATAGCACAGCTTTTGGTAGTTTCTTCAATATTTTATGCTAGCCTTTTGCTTAACCCTTTTGTACACCAAGTGGTTTTATCTTCTGCAAGGAACAAGTCTCAAGATCAGATCTAGAACTCTTTCATCTTTAACTGCACTTAGTGATATCTGTAGAAAAACTTCATAAATATATAAATGAATTTAAATTAAAAATAATAACCAAGCAACAAAAAAACCCCAACTCTTTCCAATGTGTTCTTCTAACTTGAGTAGTTCCTTCTGCAGTGCTCATTTCTGTGCTCTCCAACTACTCTGTGCGTTGGCTACCACCACCTATTGCATGGTAGCAGAAATTGTACTGGGATTTCTCTGCATGGGGCTTGACTTTTCCCAGACTTTTGTGGAGCTGCAAACATACATTTCTAAGTACTGTAAAATATGTATAATGCATTTATTTCAAACAGCAGCAAAATAGTGTTCTTAGACTGTGAAGACAGGATAAGATTAATAAGATTAAATTGATTAATTCTGAAAATGAGAGTATTCTCTGCAAGACAGAAAGCTATGTACCAAGTGATTTAATAATGGGATAATAGGAAGTAGAGATGGAAGACCGTTTAGGAGAGGTGAAGCTGGATAAAAAAGTGATTACTGTGACAGGATACACTACCAGAGGGGAAGCACGCAAACAAAATCAAGCGTGAATGATAAAATATTTACCAACCAATTGGTTGTGGCTGACAGTGCTTGCTTTGGGTATGCTGTACTTTTTACCAGATGTTACTCTTGAGAAAGGTTTAACATGTATTTCAAAACATTCATATGGGTAGCTTGTTATGCTCTCCATGTGTGAAGACCATAGGAACTGTTGCTGGAGCTCAAGGTTCAGCTTCTTAATTCCATTATTAAACAATATAAAATAACCCTTATTTTAAAGCTTTTATGCTGCCAGGATGGTACAGTGGACTCTTGTAGATCTGAGAATTGAGGAATTATATTCTCTACTATGGACTAAGCCATTCTGAGCTGGAAACTGAACCTGGAAATGCACAAACTGAAAAGAAAATTGTTGTTTCCACTGTCAGTGAAAGCAATATTTTCTTTGCTTTCTAGACCATTGTATGTTACTCATCCATTGAATAGAGATGCTTTCAATGAAAGTACAGATCGGGTTTAGAGTAAAGTTTTTTTACAGGAAAGATAACATGTCTGTTACCATTTTGTCATTTTTTGGTTTTTTGGGGTTTTTTTGTTCTTTGAAGAATGAATTAATGTGACTTAGAAGAAAAAAGTTTTAATGTAAACTCAATATTCTGAAGCAGAGAAAATGGACATTAAAAGAGGACACATTTGAGAGAAGTGTCCTCAGGAGAAAAGATACTAATAGATACTGCAATAAGAGAGAAAAGATGGGCAGCCATGAGAGACATCATAAATAACATAATATTTATTTTTTGTCTTCTGCTGTAGTACTTTAATGTCACACAAGTCCAGAACATACTTTCCCTTGTTAGTTGTTTGTGATCAGTTAAGAGAAGTTTGTGTTACAAGGGAATGTAAATATCACGAGATCATCAAGGCTAAAGGTGAAGACAAGTGTTTTATGAGTTCATCTAACCCCATCGGGTGAGATTGTGTTCTTGCAAATGGCTGATACAATAGAAACTAATAAGTGTACTCTTCATTAACTATCATTTTCCTGAGATCTCTAAAGCTTGTATTTCATGTTATAAGCATGAAAAAGGCAATGAATTAATCATGCAAAATGCTTTGAACTATAGATAGTGAAGTGCCTGCCAGGAACATGTGGGCATCTGTTAAAACCCTAGTTCTAATTAACAAGGAAAATTGTTGTTTCCGGATGCTGGGCAGCAATGCCTCTTTCATAATGGGTTGTTTCGATGGACAAACAGTGGGAACATGTTCTGAATATATTTAGTTGCAATCTCACCTGGTAAAGTATTAGGTATTAACATGGTAGTTAAAAACAAAGTTTTTAAATTTTGGTGTACAGGAACAGTGATCTCAGAGGGGACTCAAGATCTAACCTTCACTTTTTAGCTAAACACTGTTTTCAAAAGTAACCTAAAGTTACCCAAATTTGTATTTCTAAGGTCCTCAAAGAAGGCTGTACAGTTTCCCTCAGCACTATTCTGAAAGGCTGGTATTCCAGATCCTAGATGTCTGTGGTATGCTTTGTTGAAGGAAATTAGCCTCAGGTAAAATGATAAACATTATATTAAAGTTCCTTGATTTGAATGGAATTCTGTGTAGAAGGAAGTGATCAAGTCTGAGAACATAAGGACTGTTCCTTGTTCGTTGAAGGGTTCTTATTATTCCGATCACTTGTTCCATAATGTAGCTGTGTGAACAAATGAATAGCTTGAAGTCAGACCAACTGTTATGTTTTTAAGAGGCATGCATAGGTAAAAGTGTGTAGAACTCAACTGAGGAGTCCTAAGAGTGCATCTGAAGAATAATAATCTGGTTTCTGTTTGCACACCCCAAATATATATATGTAAGTAAAACCACACTATTTTGATACAGTTCCTTTTCAAAACAGGACAGAGGTTTCGTTTGGGGTTGGTTTTGGTTGTTTTTTTTTTTCCCAAACAGACCCTCATATATCTTGTACTTCAAATATAAAACGCTCCAGGTGTTTGTGATGAGTAAGAAGAAAATCAGCTTGTGCAGCATTCATTATTGTCTTGGGTTTTGAGTGTTTTTCTCTTTCTCTGTCATCTGCAGTATGACTCTTAAAAGCAAACTCTAGTAAAGAAAGCATAAAATATCTATAGAGAGGAAACAGCAATAATAATTTTCAATTCAAAACACTATGCTTTTAGACATTTTGAAAATTCTGAAACTAAAGGTTCTTCCCAGAGGAAAATGTTTCTTCCAGTCTATAAGCTGGCCTTATTTGGTGTTTTACATGTAATGTTAAGCTAGGTCTGCACAGAGCAGAAAGTGTCATGTTTACCCACATCATGATCCAGCCAAATGTGTGAGGTAGTTCTAGTCACATTTTAGTGAGTGTGTCCACCCTGCATGGAACCATATGTAATAATCCACACTGCGTGGAACAATGTATATTTTGGGTTGTAGCTTCATTCCTTACTCCTGTAGACACATCTACCTGTGTCTGTTACTCCAGAACAATGTGACTGTCTGTACTGGATTGCCAAGGTCTAAATAAATTCATGCTGGAAAAAAAAGTTCTAATATAATGAACTTCAGAAGCACTAGTGAAGTTCACATCAGAAAAAAGCCAACAGAAAACATATCCAGTATTGATGTAAGGCCTCATACTCTGAATCTTTCTAAGGTTTCCTCATTGTAGCTCCAGATAACAAAATAGAGACTAGCTAATATAAAACCAGAGAGCACTACAATTCTAGAGTGAAGTATGGGGAAATTTGTGCCAGTATTGTGTGATATGTACGTTCGGTAGTTTTGATATGAACATGTTGAGCAGAGGTGATACAGAGATGATAAATGAAAGATATAAATGGGGGTCAAACCCTCTACACCGAATTGCATACTCCCTATGATATGTGAGGGAAGCCAGTTCAAAGCTCACTGGCTTATTTCAACTCAAGATGTAGAATAGGTGGAATAATGAAAACAGAAACAATTTTTGTCTTCACAAAATTTGAGATGCAAAGGTGGGCGGGAAAATGAGCTGATCTGCTCCAATCAGCAACATCTTCTAATAAACTCAAATCAATCCTCTCTGCAAAGCTCCAAAGTAACAGGAACATGCATGAGATAAAGCCTCCCTCTCCTTGGATTAGCAGGTGAAATGAGTCACAAGCCTAGCTGAGTTACATCAGGTGGGAGGCATCACAGCAACCTGCCAAATGCTGCTTATGGGACTGCATGGGCTCCTGGCTCGCAGCATGTGTTGAGACACTTGTAGCAGAAAGACGGAGCAAATCCTACCATTGCTCAAGGATAAGCGTGAGACCAATCTCATCCACTGCAGGTACCAGATGGTCAGCCACCATCCCTCTCCCATTAACACATTCTGAGTCGTGTCTGTCCTGACCAGTTACCTGGTAATTTTTTTTTACTCAGTGAACAGTTCCAGCTCTTACATGCCTGCTCCAGGGTGGTACGAGTCACAGTTCTGAAGAGTTGCACTCTACCGGTCCTTGGCAGACACTGTTAATGAGGATGGCTTAATGACATCTCCCTTTGATACAGTCACACTGTGTAATAGTAGCTAGCTGTGAATCTGTCTTCAGAGTAAATTTATACTGATGATGCAGTTGCCTTAAATTATGTTCTTCAGCTTTATGTGTTCTGTTTGTCCTCACCTTTTTTGTTTTGGAGCCTTGTTTTTGTGGCCTTATTTCTTAAGCAGGCTGAGTTTATGTAATAACTCTGTCTAAGAATCCTTTCTGTAATCACTATGGACCCATGGCTAAAGTTGACAGACAAATACCTCACTCAGTCAGGAGAAGGCAGAGACAGTGCAAGATGGACCAAGGCTAGCTGTGTGAGATTCAACAAGAAAGACCAAGTGCTGGGTCCTGCACCTGGGTCACAACAACCCCTTGCAACACTACAGGTTTGGGGAAGAGTGGCTGGAAAGCTGCCCGGTGGAAAAGGACCTGGGGGTGTTGGTTGACAGTCGGCTGAACGTGAGCCAGCAGTGTGCCCAGGTGTCCAAGAAGGCCACTGGCATCCTGGCTTGTATCAGTAGTGTGGCCAGCAGGAGCAGGGAAGTGATTGTCCCCCTATACTTAGTGCTGGTGAGGCCATACCTTGAGTACTGTGTCCAGTTTTGGAGCCTTCACTTCAAGGACGCTGGAGTGCTGTCAATTCAGCCTACCTTGATGAAAGAAGATACACTGGAAAGTAATTAAGTGCAACAAAGCAATTGGATTAACAGTGGAGAACAGGTGAATCAGGCTGGGTAGTTGTTTTTTTGGGGCTTGGGTTTTTTGGGTTTTTTTTAATCTGTATTAGTCTACTGAAAAAAGCAGTTTCACAAGATTCAAAATAAGGCAGTCAGTTGAGTGGAATGTATTTGCTGGCAAATCTCTTTGCTTTGCTTGGTCCGTAAAACCACTGATGGAGGTGGGGATGATGGTGCCAGCAGTCTTAATCACCCACTTGTCCTTCTTTTAGGACAGTGGTCTGGGGTGGGAATTTCCTCCTCAGTCTGAAAGGCTTGAGGTCATTTCTCATATGCCTCCATGCACATGCCATCAAGCCATGGAGATTCTCCAGTCCTGCCGTGCCAGCAGAGTTGATTTCCTTGGGGACAAAGAAACACTGACCTCAGCAGCTCCTTTTCTGGGTGGTGGTCTGAAGAGACATTCTTCATTTTTCTGTAGCTCAGAGCCTTGAGGTGCAACAGGGTGAGTTTACCCAGTTCTTACACTGGTTTCTCACTGGTTTACTAACACGAGTGACACTAGCTATCTGGAGTTTCATTGTGAGACTTGTTTATGTGGAAAATGACAATGAAGTGTTATACCCTTAACTAACATTGTTATTGGTTGTGAGCTAGTATGGGGGCATGGAACAGAAAAATCACACAATTTCTTCCTATATTTTTCTCTTATTTTTCATCAGAGCTGAAAGGAAGGTTACAGGGATTTGTCTTGTTTGTAACAAAGTGAAGGTTAATTAGAGCACTATTAAAATCCTCAGATTAAAGACAAGTATAGAACATTCTTGTTTATTATTCATTTATTTTCAGATGCTTCAGAACATATGTAATACTAATTTCTAATTTAAAAAAACCCAACTAATTGTAATTCAGGACCTAATTTTTTTCCATCTGTTTGTTTTGGGGGTTTTGGTTGGTTGGTTGGTTTTGGTTTTTTGGTTTGGGGGGTTGTCATCTCTGGATTGAAAAACCATCCAAAAAAATTACAGTGGAAATTAATGAGCAAAGTTTTATTGATGTTCGGGGCATCTACAGGAAAAAAGGATAAACATTAAAACCAACGTGTCTTACACACTCTAAATTATAAAAAAATGCCTCAAATTTTCTTCATGTTTTTAAGTCTTCTTCTTTATCTGACCACTGTGGTCTTTTCTCTGGTTGAGCTGATCAAATCAGGATGCTGAGAAGACTGGTGACAATGCATTATGCTTCCTTAAAAGATCTGTCAGAGTACAACAGTTGCCTGGTTTGAGCCATGCAGTGGCGTGTCTCGGTGAGAAGCGGGCTAGTTGACATGTTTCCCGGTTAGGAACTCTTTGCTTCAGGACAGAGGAAGCCCAGGGTTGAATCCTTTGTCTTGGGTAACTGCTTTCTGTTGAGAAATAGCAGTAGGGGACAAGTTCTGGAGCAAGGATGGGAGCTAAGATAGGAAATGAGGTTTAAGGTTCTAATATTTATTTTATTGGAGTTCTACAGCTCATCTTTAAACATCATTATAGAGTGTCAGTATTTATTAAAGATCTGTGTGTGTTTCCAGAATGCTCATTGCTGTGGTTTCTGAGTACTTGAGGTGCTGAAGTTACCAATTTGACTGTGAAGCTAAATTAGTCAGTAATGCCCTTGAGTATGTTTTCCCAGATCAGGCAATAATCTCCATGATTATGGGCTCTGTTGTGTATTAATTGACCATGACTTGTTATGCATCCTAAACTGAAGATGCATAACCTATTTCAAGGTCAGTTGTCTCCTAGACAAATGTCTCGAAAGGACGAATATGGATGAATTCCAGTGTTAAGGGCATCTTTCCTTTTATAAATGTAACATTGGTCTTACATGCTTTTATATAATGCATCCAAACATTGTTTTCCTTAGATCTTCTTAACACAGACATTTGTAGCAAAATTTTCAGCTTTCTATAATTAATGAAGAGAGACAATAAATTTTTAACTTTAGAACTATGACTGAATGCCTTTGCAAATGGCTGTTTGCTGGGAATGTGCCATTTTAGTTGTGCTCTGTTGAAGTTAGCTGTGAAGCTCTGGAATATTAGTTGTGGTGGATGCATGGAGAAGAAAAAATTATACAGTATGAGGAAAAAGAAATGTCAGAATACTTAAGAAAATTTGAATTAATGGGCACTGGAAATCAAGCAAGCTGCTTGCATTATAGTCTGGCGTTTTAATCCATGTTGATGACCCAGAAGTTGTAGATTTCCCTATGCTAAACTCACTGACTGAATGGGAGTCCTGTGTAAAAAAAAGGCTAAACAGCTGGATCCAAGTTCTCAAAGTAGAATCTCAAACTACGCCCCCGCCCCAAAAAAACCCCCAAACAACCAACCAAAACACTCAAACAAAAGAAAAGGAAAAAGCAAATAAAAAGACAGATGAAAGGATAAGGAGGAGAATAAGGAGAATTTGCATCACTGCAGTAGATGAAGCCATTGAAGGCATTTTCAAAATGGCCCATAAGCTGCTGCTTTTACAGCAGCAAATGCTTAGTTTTTGTATTTCACTGAAATCTGTTACAGAAAATTTATTTTTCTATCATCATAGATTTTAGCAGATATGATGAATATGAAGATTATAGTATTCTGGAAATGCACATCTATTTCTGTGTCATTAAAATGACCTGCGTTTTTCTGAAGTTTGCTGTCTGTGTATCTCAGTGGTCTTTATTAAGGCAACCTAATCATTATCTCAAAGCCTTCAAAATGGAAAACTCAGAACAAAATATTAGCTTGATGGAGACTGAAGAGGAATCTGGCAAGGATGCTGGCATAAGATCTCAGTAGTCCCATCCTCAGCCTACTCTCTTTTTAATACCACTGTGTCTTGGCAATGACTTGAAGCTTGTGTAGCATTTCATCACTAGTTCTCAGCACTGAATCAGACATTTCATGTCTAGTTTAATAGTGATGTATTAACTAGCACAAGAACAGTCACTGAAATAAAACTTAATATGAAAAAATCAAATAAATAATTATACATATTGCTTGGACAAGACTGGAGGCAATAAGCTTAATAAAAATAATTACGAATAGGACATAAAATAATATGCCAAAATTACTCTTTTTTTTTTAATTTACAGAAAGTTACTTTTGAATCATAAATTATTCAAAGTTTTTTCTGCTGTAGCTGAACTAGAGCAAATACTACACTATACCTTGTATCTTGTGAGTAGTATAGCACTTCTTAGAAGACAAGGATGAGTAAGAAGATTCTTCTATGCTTCGTTGCTCACTTGGTATTTGTTGTTTTAAAACTGTGCCTCATGGATTTTTAATTAATTTTGTAGCAACACAAAAACCCCCACAACACAGGGTCACAGCTGTACACCTGTGTTTACTAACTGTATTCAGCTACACCAAGCCTTGCTGATTTCTAAAACACAAACAAAAGTGATCAGCGCTAGAAAGTTATGGGTCTATATAGTGTGCCAAAATTATTCTTTTTCTTCATTTACAGAAAGTTACTTTTGACATGTGTTGTTCAATTCCCAAGCAGTGTAGACCTGATGCTGTGACTGTGTTTACTTCCCTAGGAACGCTTTATGTTGCCAGCACAAGTAAGTTTAGCCAGATGCCAGATGAGACTGCAGTTGAGAACAAGGCTGTAAGACAGAAAGTGAACAAAGTAGTGCTCTCTATTTTTCCCATATTTTCTTGAATGAAGAAGTTGTAACAATATATAGCTTCACAGATTTTCCTTGAATTCTACTGAAGAAGATTTTGAAAAATGGATAAAAATGTTCATCATCACTGAAAAGAATAAAAATCCCCAAAATGAGGAAATTCATGAGAAGAACTACTTCCCTTAACTGATTCACTAGTCTACTCGTTTTGTGGTATATTGCAACCAGGAGACAAACTGTATATTTTTAGAGAAGTAGGTAGGAGGTAAGGCTGGTTATTATATCTGGTGTGTTCCTCATCCCCCAGTTCTAAAATTAAATCTTTGGCTGAAATTTAAACCTGAAGCTGACTATAAAGACTAACATTTCTTAGTCCTTCTGGATGGAATTAGTTTCACCTAATACTGGTATAATAGAGATGTCTGTATCTTGAACTGATCACCTCTGCCTTCTTATATAAAGCATGTTGAGAAATAGGTGGGTTTAGGTCTGCCTTCTTTCAGGTCTGTGCATCAGATGAGATTAACTGCGCCCTTAAGGTGACTGTTTTTCTCTCTTCACTGTGAGGCAACTACCTTATATGTAATTCAATGCAGTCATCTACATTGGATTATATGATTCCCATGCTATAGTGTTTGTTGCATAATAAAAAAAGCACCCCTCCCCAAAGTAAATTCAAAATCCAGTAGACTAGCTTAGAAAAGCTGCTCAGTACAAGGTCATTGCTGCTTCATTTGACTTCTCGTTCTATACACTGCCCGTCTCGCCTAATGAGTTATGTTTAGCTGTCCATTAGTCCTGCAAGATGCGTTGCTCCTTTCCTTTCTCCCCTTTTACATTAAAAATCACATTCAGAGATAATAAAAATGTCCACAAAAATATATAGCCATAAAAAAATGTCACATTCTTAATGGGGCCAGATATTTTGAGCCTACATTTCCACAGCAGGATTTCAAAATGGATGTGATTTCATCAAAAAAGTCAAATAAATACAGCCATAGCATGCAGAAACTTAGTAGGTACGTGTGACTTTTGTGTTGTAAATAAAAGACAGTTTAAAATTAATTCTCTAATAATGGTGATTGTGTGGGTTTTTAACCATCCAGCTCTATGATGGGGTGCTTCTGTCTGCATGGAGAATGGAGATACGTGGTTCAGTTTTCCCCTGGGATGTCAGCTAACCAACAGGCCAGTTGGTTTCCTAGGGGAGTACGCTAAAAGAAATATCTTCCTCATGTATTCTAGAGCTTCTCGACAGGCACCTCAGCGCTTTCGGGTGAGGTTCTCGGATCTAGTGCCTTCTGCCACTCAATGAGTAAATCCACTTCCTAGATAGAGGGATGAATGCCACATCACTACCGTAAAGTTAAAATTGTTTTGGTAAGAAAATAATGGAGGACCAGTCAAGATCAAATTGAGTCCACAAGAAGTGGACCCAAGTAAGATGTAGCAGTAGAAGGACACTGGAAGTGAAGCTTACGGAGAAAATAAAACTCATAGGTGACCCTATTAGGAAGTCATTTTCAGACAGTTACTTACTCCTGGAACAAAGGTAAACTGGATGTGTCCTGTTGTGACTGTAGGAACACCGTGGGGTATTTCAAAGATCTGAGAGAGAACTCAGCAAGTACTGCCGTTTCTACAGTGACTGCTGCACATAGCAAGTGCTGAGGCTATATCTATGATCTTGGACAGAGGACTTCTATGATATCCTTCCTACATTTTTTTTCCTATAATGTACTGTGGTACACATCCCACAGCATTATGTACATTTTGATTAGTCAGAGGATAACATACATAAGCAAAGTTTACTGCAGGGACAGGAAAGTAGGTATTTCTGCTGCCCACTGAGTGTCCTTCTAACAGAGGTTCAGGATCATATTGCCTCTTGTGTTTTAGCTATATATCTCTATGAATCTTTCATTCTTTACAATCCAATAGGACAACTGCAGTTGTCATATCCTTTCCTCCAGCCTAATAACTGCCTTACATGCCTGGGACAGGAAAGGTGTGACGGCCAAAACCCTTCTGCTGAAGAAGGCTTTGAAAGAGACCTGTTTTCCTGTTTCTTGGATAAAGGCAACCCTAGGCTAGTGTAAAAAAGATGAAAACAGATCCCTTCCCTTGTGTTATCAATGGCAGTTGCCAGTGATGCTGAGATCTTACTGATGAATTGAAGGATTTTAGTGTGTTGGACTCTGAGCATGTCTTGCTCAGCATTTCTACTTGGAAGAGAATGTAGGTAAAGAGATACCATTTTAGTAACTCAAAATGGAAGCAGTTTTAAGCATGTGCACAATAAAGGCTCTTAAGCGAGTAGCTGACTCCGTAACAGTTTTATGACACTGCTAATATAATGGTGAGCAATGCACACAGTAGGATTTTTCACTTTTTGTCCACCGGTTATATTTCCTCCTCTATGCTAATTCCATTTTTCTAACAAAAAAAAAAAGAAAAAACCCAACAACAAACAGAAAAAGTAAGACCACTTTTATTTTGTCGTGTATGACAAGAGAATTCTTTATACTTACAAATCCTAGGCTCAAAACAGAATAGACTTCAAGTGTAGTGTGTTTATTGTTAAAAGCTAAGCAGATTTGTTGCCAAGTAGTTAATAGTAATACAAGTTCCTTTTATTTCTGATAGGAAAGTACATGAATACCTCAGTCATGTTACTCACATTTAGATAGTGACTATCAATATTGAAAACTAGCCCTGATTTCAGCCAAGGTGGTTGCACCGTATGACTCCAGAGGTCCTTGCATCCTAAATGATGAATATCCATAACTACTACAGAGTATTTTGACAAAACTTCTAAATTACTTCCCTTTTCTGGATTTTTGTGTCCTTTTTTTCATTAAACACATGCTTCCCATCCCTGTCCCGTAAAATAGCTCTTTAAACTTGGTAGATGATTGCTTTTATTTCCAAGGCAAATCGCTGGCAGCTGTTGCAGAGTGATTCATGGTGTCTACATTTAAACAGTGATGCCTAATCATTATAAAATGATCCATCTGGGTTTTTATTCTACAGAGGGGACTTTCTGTGCTATGAAAAGACACAAAGCATGTGACACAGGGATATTTTAGTATGAGAACGTAGCAAATGCTCTGTCTCATAGCTTCCTAGATTCTCAATCTTCCCCTAAACCTTAGACAGCAGCATATAAAGCTTACTTATGGAAACTGTAAATTGCTGACACAACTGTCCTGTTCTTTATATAGGATGAGATCGTGCCTATTGGCATAGCCTTGAGCAAGAGGTGGTGTGTGAACTACATCACTGTAATGCCAGCCTAGGGAAATATGGTGACTCAGATTTTCCTGTGAATCACATTTTCTCTTCTCCTTCTTCCTTGCTCTGAGGGAATAGTAATTTACTTCTGGAAATTAGTATCTCTCTGCAGTGGCACAGCTGCCAACAAGTCTGGAAAAAGACTTCAATCTCCACCCATTCCTCCCTATGTTCCTTCTATTCACCTGTTTCAAGGAAGAGATAGCAAGGTAAATAGTCCGGTTTACTCCTACATGCTCAGGCCTAAAATTTGGGTGGTTTGCATAGGGCTCTAATTGCAGGGTTCTTCCATTTTCTCTTGTGTGGGTGCATAGTTGCAGACTAAACCTTACAGAGAAGACTCCAGATGTGATATGGCAGCCTAGAGAAAATAAATAGCATTTTATTTTGTCTCAGTCATTCATGTAAAGCAGGACTGGTAATTTGGAAATTTTACACCAATCCACGAATTTAACTTTTCTTTATCAAACAGCTTATAGTTTTGTACAGAAAGCAGATTCAGTACTAGTGTGGTCTGAACCAGAATCCTTCAACATCCAGAACTTTGTCTCCTCCCTTACTCTTGACAGTTTAAGTCAAAGTTTCTCGACATTTTACTTCGTGTCATCAACCCATGGAGGTTTGTTCTGCCATTGGTGCACTTGACTAGCACATTGTATGTGGAATTGAATGGGTGTCCTTGAAGTTACACAATAGGAAGGAAGCAGGGTAACTGAATACCAGTTTTCAGCACTAATTATGCTATAGGGGAACTAAAAAAAAAAAAAATAATTGTATGTGGAATTGAATGGGTGTCCTTGAAGTTACACAATAGGAAGGAAGCAGGGTAACTGAATACCAGTTTTCAGCACTAATTATGCTATAGGGGAACTAAAAATTTTTGTATTTTAGTGCACCTATGCAAAACTTCTCCAGCTCAGATCTAAATACAATAAACTGTTGTACCTGAGCTTATTCTGATTTGGTGCTGCAAGATCAATCACCTTGCCATGGAGGAGAGTGCTGGTGAATAAAACACACACACACACTCAGGGTCACTCTTTAAAATTCTGATTCACTTAACACAAGTATGTAGTAACAGATAACACTTCATATATGCTTTCTGAATTGCAGAAGCAAAATATGATGAAGAGCAAACCAAAAAGCACTTATTTTCCTTTGCTGAAGGAGTGCAGGGTATTAATCTTGTGTAACATCCTTAACCAGGGGAGAGACTGCTGGAGCAATGCCCTCCCTGTTTTTCCTTTGCTAATTCTTGTAGGGGCTGTGATATTATACACCTCCTTGTTTTCTTCTTTGGATTTTCATTATACGTAGCCAGTTTCATGTGTTTGGTGTATTTTTTTTTTTTATTTTCTTTATTGTGCTCTAAAAGCAATTCTGCTGAGCTCTCCAAGCTGCACTCCTTTCGTGGCCAGGAACTGACCATTTGCAGTATGTGCTTCCTCCCCTGCGGCTGGAGTGTTATACCAAGTCTGTTCTCTCAAGACAGCTATTACCCCCTGCTTTTATGCTCAAAGACACCTTCTAGACTGCAGACTTTATTATAACCATACTGGGCAGTATGGTTATACTCTAACAAAACTCTGTAAGGCTGCTGTTGACCACAGCTGGTGTCAGGGTTGCCAAGATCCAGCTTGTACTGTGGTTGCGGCAGGGGAGTCTGCTACATTTGCACATACCTCAGTCTAGACCTCAACATTTTACCTGATGGTGAATAGCAATCATTAATGTTTTTACATTTTGTACTGGTGAGGAAGCATAATGTTTGGTTTACTACAGTGAGAGGAGGAAGCATAAAAACATGTAGAATAAGCCTTTTGGTAAGAGCTGCAGGAGGCCTGGAAGGATATGAAGCCTCTACAATACAAATGCCCTGCTTAGCGTCTCCAGTGTATATAAATTCGATAACATTCAAAGTATAAACAGAATGCTACAATAAATTGTACTGTACTTTCTAGTCTATTTGCCAAACAGACCTAATCCAAACATTGTTTCAGCAGTGCTACATTTTTCTACTTAATAGTGTTATGCATCTTTTTTCAGGTTGAGGTCATTACCCTAATATGGTGAACCAGAAAGAACAGAGGATGCTCTGTATTGTATTAAGAGAGCTGTTATGAAAATCTGCATGCTGATTACAGACTTTTTTTTATAGAACGTGCTATGGTGCAGTTACCCATAAGAGGTTTGCGTGAAACACCATGCTGTATAATAGGAATGTGCGGGTGGTAAGACAGCTCCTTCAACCTTGCATCCTGGTTAAACCACTTTAAATGTGCTGGTTTGGTTTGTTGGCTTTTTAATTTTTTAAAATTTTATTTTATTTTCATTTGGACTTGCTGTAGTTTATAGCTTTCTTAAAGGGAGCTGCTTTTTAAAGTATAATAATCTTTGGAGGGATTCACCACCTCAGAAAGCCAAATGCATCATCTGCTTACACAACCCAGAAAGAGGTACCTCATTTTTCTGAAATGCCATCGACCTTACTGTTTACTTCATGATCACCGTTAACACCTAGATTTCTATTAGCCAGTTTTCACCTAGCCTTATATTCCTGGTTTTGTATTAATGCATGTGATTTGCTTCTTTCTAATATCAGAACTTTACCTGGTCTCTGTTGAAACTTATCATCTGAATTTTGAACACACTGAACTTTGTCAAGATCATTTTGAATTCTGCTGCTGCCTGGCAAAATGCTTTTTATCCTGAATGGTATGAATGCAGTTCCTCTGCAATTGGGTAAAACACTGTTGAAAACATGTCCTAATCCCAGATTTGGGCCTGCACTGAAGATGTCGTGCAAGTTTGTTGACTCCAAGTTTGACAACTGACAGTTGTTAATAGTAGGAATGTTTTGGGTTGTCTTCCCACAGCTGTGTTTCTCTGTAGTAGCAGTTATATCCTGGTTATAATTAGCAAGATGATTGTTTATTAAACCTTGCAGCAGTATCACCAAACGTATTAAAGTAATTCTTATATTTGCTAATCATCAGGAATTGCATTGGCTTTACTATGCTTGTCAAATTCTTACTGGCTGTTTATAGAATGTCTTATATTCTTTTTATGGCTTGGGTTTTTTGTAACTTATTTTGCAATATTTTGACTCTCAAAGTGAGATTAACATGTTTCTAATTTCCTCAGTCTGTCTTTTTTCCGGTAGATAGAGGTGTTGAGTTTGCTACTTAATTCTGCTACTTCCACCTTGTGTTCTTGAAGGTGATCTCTCTGAGACTGCTTTAGCTACTTAGGAAAGTTCTCTGCAGTGATCCATTCTCTGAAGCTTGAGATGCCTGCCTTTTCTGAATATTCTTCAGCATCTTTTCTTTTGCTGGTCTGCTCTTGAAAATGCAATTTGTTTGATAGCTGATTGTAATTAATTTTTCTGTATATGAAAACTGAAGAAAAGTGTTGAACACTTTAGTCATCTCATTATGATCCATAATTTTGTCTTCTGTCCAACTAAACAATGGTCTTCTCCTTTCTTTTGTCTTCCCTTGACTGTTTAACGTAATTACAGAGGTTTTTCCTCGTTGTCTTTTATGTCTCTAGCTAATCAAATCACGTTTTGCACCCCAGCCTTTTGATTTTTATCCACATGGGGCACGTGAACTATCCATTTTGCTTATCATTAATCATATGCTCTTGGTTCCACTTTTATAATGATTTTTTTTCTATTTCCAGAATAGAGGTAGTTAGAATGGCCTCTTCATATATTTCCTACCTACACTTCAAAAGCAGTTTGCTGTTGTGTATTCAGTATAGTTTCTCTCAGTAGTTAGTGGCTCTTATGTGCCCTTTTATCCTGTAGATTACCTTCTTGAGAGACCTTACTGTGGATTTTTTTCCTCTTTTAATCTGTTTTTTAACTCAGAACAAGGACTTCAAAACTTTTTTTCATCTAGTAAACTTCATCAATTCATGATGACCCCATATTGGCTCTGCGCTGCCACTTGATTCACCTATTAGTTAAAACAAAACCTACAATAGGCTACTCCTCCCCAGTAGCTTTTTCCACCTCTTGAAAGTTGCTGTACTCCTTGGCGATGCCTCTGTTTTCTCTTGCTAGATCCACTCAGAGACGTTCAATAGGTTATTAGTTCTTCCTGAATTTCA
Source organism: Buceros rhinoceros silvestris (assembly GCF_000710305.1). Taxonomy (NCBI): domain Eukaryota; kingdom Metazoa; phylum Chordata; class Aves; order Bucerotiformes; family Bucerotidae; genus Buceros; species Buceros rhinoceros. The sequence goes on along the minus strand of NW_010390105.1, from coordinate 12,089 downwards.
GAATAATTGGTTTAGTTATGCAATTCAGCACCATCTTGCCTGTGCTTGTTAAAAAGTAATTTCTTTCACAGTGTCTCTGTGACATCTATGATGTGTATGGATGTTTTACGTTTTCCTTACTAGTATCCTAATATCTGGCATTTACCAGAAGGTTCAGATAAAATTCCATTATTTACACTCTTATTTCTCCTATAGCCCTACTGCAATGTCTAATTTCTAGATTCGTATTTTCTGAGTAAATCTGTCTTTTTTTAAGTACCTGTGGGCTTCTTGCAACCACTTACTCTACTGTAATAGCAAGACCTCATTCAACTGCCTCAAACAGCAGCTAAAAACTCCTGCTTCCTGTCAGATACTATCAGTTGTCACCATGGTCTTTATGGATATTCTTGATATTCAATTTCCCTTGTGACTGCAACGGTTTTTGCCTGACTGCAAGATTTTACCAGGGCAATGTGCCATTGTTCCCAGGTTTAATAGACATGCACAATCATTTTCTCTGTCTATAAATTTTCTCCTTAAAATGTTAAGATATGTGTCTAGATGGCTAATCCAGAGCTGTTGCACATCTGACAAGATAATGACATGAGGAACTACATGATGCTGCAGATAGCCAAACAGGAATAACGTGCACGTAGATTACTCATTCTGTACTTTGGTGATATTTGTATGATGTCCGCATGAGAGACAGCAGGACACTACAGATAATAAAAGCAAGCCACTAGTTGAACAAAATGAGGACCAAGGCAGAAAGTACCAGGACAATTGTATCAGAATCACCATAAAGTGATATAGAGGGGGTGTGTGTATATGTATTTTATACGCCATAAAGGGTATAAAGTCTGCAAAGCTAGGGCCAGTAAGGAAAGGGAATAGAGCTGGCAGTTTATTTGGGAGGGGATGAAGGTGGTAAAAGGGGAGAACATGGGAAGGAAGGAAAAGGAAGTATATGATGAAGTACTTGAAGTTGTTTGGGGCTACCTGTTGATCAGCTTGTTCATGATCTGTGCAGCCTGTGGCAGGACAGTGTATCTGTTGCTGCTGTGACTATACTAGTGTCTGACTGACTTTGGCGAAGAAAAAAGTGACTGACTTTGGGGGAACCGGGATGCTCTCCCTAACACCAGTGAGGGACCATCCAGAAAAATGCACTGGACTTCCTAACAAAACCCTTGTAAAACTCACTGATCTCGAAGTTGTGAAGATTTTTAGTTTTTGTAACTAGCTAGGCAGCTAGGGAAGGAAGAGAGACCCAAATTCATAAAATCATAAAATCATTTTGGTTGGAAGAGGCCTTTAAAATCATCAAGACCAAATGTTAACTCAGCACTGCCAAGTCCACCACTAAATCATGTCCCTCAGCACCACATCTAGGTGCCTCCAGGGATGGGGACTCCACCATTTCCCCGGGCAGCCTGTTCCAGTGCTTCACAACCCTTTTAGTGAAGAAATTTCCTAATGTCCAACCTAAACCTCCCCTGATGCAACCTGAAGTGTCCTATTCCTCTCGTCCTATTGCTTGTTACATGGAAAAAGAGACCGAACCCCACCTCACCATAACCTCCTTTCAAGTAGTCATAGAGATCCACAAGGTCTTCCCTCAGCCTCTTTTTCTCCAGACTAAGCAATCCCAGTTCTCTCAGCTGCTTCTCATTGGTCTTCTTCCCTAGTCCTTTCACCAGCTTTGTTGCCCTTCTTTGGTCACGTTCCAGCACCTCAATGTCCTTCTTGGAGTTAGAGGCCCGTAATTTGATCAGATTGACTGAAAGACTTCAGTCTCAGCTTCAAAGTCCACTGCATAGGTGTATGCCCATGGGCCAGATAGCACACAGCTGGGCAGCAGCTATTAACCCAGGGAGAAGGGCTGAGATGAATTTAGGAAATATAGGGAAAAGAGGAATGGAAGGAACCTGGAATGACTACATGAGGGAATGAGTGCACAGGGAGAACCTTAAATACAGTAATAGGCATGTAAGGAATTGGAACATAATTGGAAACAAACAAAAACCCAAAAGAAAAATGCTTTTGTAGCCCCTGCTCATGGAACAGTGTTTTTCAAATTCCTGTGAATTTCTTCCGACATGTTTTTTTTGGGGTGAAGAGGAGTTATTTATTTAGCTTCCTTTTTCCACAGTGAATCATCCTAATCTTTCAGGAAAGTAATCTTCACAAACTTGAGACTTCAACTGTGATAAAAATGCCATTTTTTCCCCTTGCTTTTCTTTCAAATTTTATCTGCACATTATTTCTATTGTTCTGGCTCGGCACTGATAAAATATCACTCTTATTCTCACAGAACTAACATCATCTGCAAATTATCTCCTTTGTTCTGATGTCTTTTCCATATAATGTTCACTGACTTCACTTTTGACAAGCAATCTTTGTGTCATTCATTCGGGTAAAGAGTGTAGTATGTGTATATCACAGCTCTCAAGCTGTTATTGCAGATCCCAGATGAAATTTTCTGCAGTCCTCTAGGGTGCTGTGTTCACAAAAATAAAAACAATTAGCCAAATAGAATTTCCTGGTCTAATCAAACATATTTCACTTAAAATTCAAATCATGTTATAAATATAGGTAATTTGGGAAAAAACTCAGCAGTTTCTAGTCATAGAAAACTCAGTTTTAGTCTCTATGATTACTTGCTGCTGTAAGATTAGAGTACTAGTGACCCCATCTAACCCAGATAAATAAGGAGGTAGCAGCCAGTGGCTTTGATGCGCAATGTTTTGACACTGCTGTGGTTATGAATGATACCTTTGGCCCTGCTGTCTTACCTGCTGGCCTCACTAGCCTTGCCATCTGCATCTCTTCTCTCTTGTGACCTAAAGTACTGCAAAAGCCTGTTTGTTTTCAGTCTATGTGTCCCTCAGTTCAGAAAGACCAGAATTATGAGACTGAAAAAGACCAAAGCCTAAATGTACCATCCAAGCAACTTCACACAGTAGGGAATGCCAATCTGACTTCAAATCATTCCTTCTAGCTCTTAAAGTAAAAGAAAATACACTCAGCATCCCTACTCGTACACTGTTGTAGTTGTTTTTCTCTTAGCCCTTTAAAGACTGCTTTTCCTAGTTGTCTGTAGGCATAGTTAAATCACTATCCATGTTCTTGGAAGCTGTAGGTATCCAACTTAATTCTCCTGTCTTCTCTGCAATTTGATAAATTCTGCTGTTATGGGTAGGAATTGCTGGCATTTATTAATGAAGTAGAACAATCAAAGATAGTACATAATCTATCTTTTAAAACTTGCTTTTTTAATCTTTGTGTTTATATGGTAACTATTTTTTACTTTTTCTTTGCTTTCTCAATGTGTGTTACAGTTGAGCGCAATAGCTCCGTATATTGTTGCTTTTTACAAAAAAGATATTGATATATTTACAGATGCAGTTTCTCCCCTCTATATTATCATCTTATTTTTCCCAGTAACTTCCTATGATACATGGTAAAAGCTATGAGAAAAATTAGGTGTTATATTGAGAATAAAATATCTAAAAATTAACGTCAGCTTTTATGTGAAAAGGTTAATACATGTTTGAATGGAACACTTGTACCTTAAAAGTCATGCTACATTCATTTGTAGACTGTATATGTAAAAAACCCTCTAGTTTGTAATTCTCTGTAATATATTGATTAAACTTGTTAGGACTTTTTTTTTTTTTTTAAAAAATATTCCTTTGTCTTTATAATGAAACTACTAAAATCTGTCTTAAGCTAGCTTTCTGTGCAGCAGCAACAAAAATCTCAATTTCAAGTGTGGTTTGTGAGACATATGCTGGGATCCTCTGAAGAATGTTCACTTCTCAGCAACATGAAGTGCCATTTGCTATCGCGGTGGGAATTGCCAGATATTGAATGTCAAGCCTGTCACTGGTTCATTTGTACATTTTGGACCTTAGGATTGTGTCATATGGGGGAGGAATGAAAATGAGAGAATGGCAGAAAAATGCACTTGCAGGAAGGAAAATACATACAGCTGTTAAAAGCACTTGTCTGGCGTGACAGGCGTCATGCCTTGCACCAAAGAAGGCGGGTTATGCCACATCCCTTCCAACCTGAGAGAGGCAGTGGTGGCTGCTGTCATAGCCTTTACACTCTTCATGCCCTCCATGCTTGGGTGACTTGATTTCTTTGTGTAGCCCCTTGCCACCTCTGTAATCTTTTGTGTGCGTGCACTGCACTCACTGGGCAGTGTAACTGCCTTGGTGGTGCCATCACCTACACGCATACCAGCAACTACTTTCTTACCTAGAGAGCATGAGCAGTGAATTACATATATGCTTTAATCCAGATGAGGGGGAAGAGAGCAGATTATACTAGAGTTGGAATATTTTAAATGGATAGGTTTTCTGGACAAATATTGCTCTGCTAACTGGCAGGAATCTGAGGAAGGTATTATGAAATTTGTATAATAGAACCTATCAGTTTTCCTACAAGCCTAATACAATTTAATAACCTTTCCATATGTCGTTTTAACAAATGTCATGATTCCTGTAGGTGTTTTATAAACACCTACTTTATTCCTCTGCCACTGCAATCTAATATCTTAATATGGTCTCAGTCGATTTGTAACAGTATTGTTTTAACTTTATAATGACAGATTAAACAAATGCATTTAATAAGATTGCTCTCGTAAAAGGGTGTGATTTTCCAGCAAATAGGATTGTGGAGCTAATTTTCTGGAACCCGCCACCCACAACCACCTTACCTAAAGCATATGCTGCTAGCCAGCACATCAGCTTTTTCCCTGCCCCTTCAGAAAAGCAAAAATGACCTTAAAGACAGAGGCAAAGCAGATACAGAGTCCTAGGCTGTGCTCAAGAAGCAAGAAGCCTTTGTGTAGCTTTAGTAATGATCATTAATATAGGTATTAATCATTATTGTTTTCCTTCCCTGGGCAAAATTAAGTGCAGGAAATATTTATTTATTATGCCTTTGGCTGTGTTTTTTACCTTATTTAGTGCATGGAATTAGAAATGAGTGACCACCACCAATACCAGGAAGCTAAGGCAGGAATTTTGCTTTCCAGTATTCCCTTAAGGCATTGTCATGCCCTAGCTCATGTACAGGCTTTCAGCAAAATATCAGTTCCTGAAGAACTTTTTTTTCAGTTCTCTATGAAAATGTATGTTAGGGCATTCTGACCCATACCCACATGACCATAACATTTGAATTCCCCAAATGGCCACTTGTTCACATTCAGAAAAATCACAGTCCTTTCTCTAACTACTTGTTGAACACTAAACTGTCAAGATGAAAAAATAAAATCACTTGGTGGTACCCACTGGAGACAAAACAGTGGAAGCACTTATAAGAATCTTTGAGCACAAGGCATGATTTTATGATTAGATTTTAAATGCACGAGTTTTGTAAAACATACATGGTGTTCTTTTCACCAACTGCACAGAGAAAGGAAAATGCAGATGCTTTTTGTGGGAACCTTTACATTAAGCCAGTCTGCCTGGCTGCTGGGTTTCTAAGGGCAGTGTGACAGTTTTGAATGACTAGCAGGAAAGTAGCCAGCACTGATAATCTAGACTAAGGGCCACAGGGAGACACATAGCAGATTGCAGCAGCCCTTTGCAGTTTACTTTTTTTATTAAAGTGACACAAGTCCATTTCCGACTTCTCATTTTCTACTTGAGAAAATTCATTACAAAAATAGCAGAACAAGATTGAAACAAACAGTAATAAAAACATCAGTAGTATTTAGGGACTTTCTTGTTGGATGGTAAAAGCATAAATTTGCTTTAATAATATTTGGCATACTGAAGGTTCCACTGTGCCTGTTACAGACACCTTTGCTAAAATTTGATTTCTGTGAAGAAGATCTATGATGTTTATTACATATTCCATGATCAGGAAAGGAATTTCCTGCAAAAATCCAAAACTGCCAGATTTTGAATTTGTTTAACATCACATAATGAAATAGAATACTTTCTGTATCAGATTGGATCAGCCACGTTTCAGGTTTGTGCTGTGTTGGAATACATTTCTTTGTAATAGGCACTGAACTGATGTGGTTTGAAGACCTTCTAGAGAGTCCTTCTTTGTATCCATGCTCTTCTTATGGAACAGGTTTCCTGAACTGGGCTTTTCTCCATGATATATGTGGTCATACATTTTCATAGGAATTATATGGCATCAGAGAAATGGCTAGAAAGCTTACTTGTTGGAGAGAGAGGAGACCTGAGAAAAAGGAGCAGCAAAACAGACTTTGACCCAACTAAAAAAATCTGTACAAAGAATGTTTCATTTCTCCCTGATAAAGTAAAGGCAAACATTTAAGCTTAGTCCCTGTTTGGTGTAATTTAACCTACCAAATGGGTTGATGTTTTTGTTTTACTCCAGTTGTGGATAAAAGCAATTGCTGAAATGTTGACTTTTATCATTGGTTTGAAATTCTGATTTGTGTTAACTAACCTACCTTGTAAGTGATGCTAGGTATATAGGGTCTCAATGAATTAGAATGTTACTTTAAAACTAGCCTGGTTAAATCATGACATAGTCTAATTTGTACAATAAAAATGTTATTACCAAAGAAAAATGCCAATGTAATTCCATGCAAGAATATATACCTAGCAGCATTCTGGGGATGAAATCTGTCCCAGAGGTAGTTTAATTCCCATTGCTCCAGTGAAGTACTAATAAGATGACTGACAATAGCAGAAGCAAAGTGCCACTTCACTCAGTACAGGTGAATTTATGGTTGTATTGTTACAGGAGTATAATACTGCATGTTTCTCACCTACCAGGTAGAAAAGAGGAAGCATGTAAAGGAACAAGAAACAAATAGTTGGTATACAAAAATATATAAATATTCTTTCCTGTAGATGTGAGTTTAAAGTACTCTAAAGGACAGTCAGCTCTCAGGAAATGTTCTGAAGAATGGTAATTTAGAGATTCTGTGTTCTGTTAAAAAAATTTTACTGCGATTACCCAATATTGATTAAAAAGTTCTTTGAGATCACTAATCCTTTGCAAACCTAAGGGGCACCATCTAAGAAAACATTTATAAATATGTTCTGTTCTTTAATCAAACTGATCAAACTGTAATTAATACCAGGTATACACCATGATCTTAAAATTATTCTGCTGAATATACTGTCTCTGATGACTGGTAGTAATTGACTAGCTCAAAATTAGGTTTATGCTGAACACTCCAACGCCACATTGTGTTTGGAAACCAATGAAGTTGTTTGATTAATACTGGAACCAATAAAAGTATGGTATAGATTTATGTCCTGTGTTTCTATGTTACAGTAGCCAGGTCCTTGCTCCTGTTACTTATAAATAAACTTCCTCCCACCCCAAGTAATATCTTCACTTCCTCTGTAACATCTGCTAAGCCTCCCTATTCACAGTATGCTTGGCTGTCTCCCATGTCCCCTAAATCCCAGCTGCTGGGGAAGGAGCAGCTTGTATAATAGCTGATTTCAACATAATACTTGTGCTGATTGGGAGACTGAACAAATCTGATAGTTGCTGAGTTTGTATGGCTGCCTTTCCAATGGGGGTCTTAATTTGGGTTTCTGCTTCCTCTGCCCAGATGCCAATATTCTCAAATCTTTTAGCAACTTGTCTTCTAGGTGTCAAGTTCCCTGTTGAAATGCAGTGGGCAAATGTGGTAGGAATAGCGTGTAGGAGAGTCAGAGAACTCGCAAATGGCCAGGCAGTTCGGTCACATATATTTAATCTCCTTGTCAAAGCAAAATTTAGAAGGACAGTGAAATAAGAGCAAGGGAGCAGCTTGTATGGTGTGTGTCCCGATCCACAGATGGACTCCAGATTAACAACACCAACTTTGCTCTAGAGCATCCCCTGCAGTGTTTCTGAATTCACTCCAAAGCAACCCCATTACTCCCAGTCCATCTGGAGCTATCTACAATATTCCACTCTCTGATTCCACAAATGACTTCGCTTACCCATGCCCCACAGTCACGTATCTCCTCTCCCACAGTGTCCCCACTTCTTCCAAAGCCCTGTCCTCAGCTGTGGTACCTATCCCAGACTCCCAGTTCAACCCAGAGCCTTCCAGCCCTGTGGTCTCAACCCTCTCCACCTTCCCTTCTCCTGTGGAACTCTCCTGAGCTCAGTGGGCATACCCATCAGATCAGGTGGGGCATACCAATCTGCCTCTTTTCCCAGCCAAGGCCAGGTACTGTGACTTACACCGATATGTCTGATGTGTTGCTGCATGTTCTGACTATGTTCCAGATAGTCACTTGGACAGACACGTTGGCTGCTGCAGCAGCTGAGCATGTCCCTTTCCTTGTGCTCCTTGCTTGCTACCATAAATGCCAATGTCATAAGTGATTCTTGCAAGCATAGAGACCTGATCACAGAGCAGAAATCTGCACTTGAATAGAAGTGAGCACTTGAGCTTATACAGTTACTGTGGTGATCAAGAAAGAAGAGTGCTTACATTAAAAGAGAAAATATAACAGGTTGACAAGTTTTACACATCCAGGGGAAGGCCACGAAAGAATGTGATTGTTCCCTATAAATGTATCAAGGAGGTAAACAGCAGGAAAAAAGAAGAGTGATATAGTCTAAATGATATTGCTGGCATAAGAATAAATCCAAGTCTGGAACTCTAAAACAGCATTGTAAGAGCAGTGGGAGCATAAATAACCTACCTAGGTTGAGATGCAATTTCTCACATCAGGAGTGAGCCTGGGAGAAGTTCAGTCTCAATAGCACTAGAAGCACAGGACTCGGAGAGTACCAATAGCACACCAAAGTTTCATCTGTAATGCATTGCCTCACCACACGCTCCCACGGTTGCCAGAGCCAGGTGGAGTATTCTAGATGGTTCTTAATAAAGGCTTTGAACACCAATCCTATCACTTTACTATCTATTAATGTAACCTGCTATCATCTTTGCCTTCTTTTTACTAGCAGCTGTGAAATAATTTGATGGCTTTAATTATTTTTCATAATAACCCCCAAATTCCTCTCTTGATTAGCTTGCTAGATGAGATTTCCATTTAGTACATATTCTCTAACTTGGTGTTTGGTTTCCCTGCTAATTATCTCACATTTTTCTGTGTTAAGCTGCATTTGCCATCTGCTCATCCAGTCACAAGAAATTAATGGAAAACCTTTTGAATCCAATTGCGTTCTCTTAATTACTGGCTCTGTCTCCAGTTGTGTTATTACCCACAGATTGGAAGATCTTGGGCCAAATAATTGATAAAAGCAGTGAGATTCCTTTGATTTTTGGCTGAGCCATGGTGACACACACTGAGATCCTGACCTTTCACTTCCTACTGTTGCATATTTTAAGTTCCCTGTCTTTCAGGGAAAAAAAAAAAAGATTGAGTCATGCTTCTCTATTTTCATATACAGTATTGATTGATGCTGTGTTTCCCACATTTAGACCAAGCTCCTACTGTGAATTAGTCTTTCATTTAGCTATACTCTCACTGCACTCTGTCTAGGAAATTCATATGAAGTTAGTAGCACTTCTGAAGAGCTTAAGTTTTCAGCAAATATGAACTGAGCATTTATTTGTGGCTGTGCATGTGTGAACTTCTGCAGATATTTTGCAAAGCCAATGCTTATAGCATTTAAAAAAACCCTCACTTTAAAATCTCATATGTATCTTTTCTTTCTCTGGATCTACTGATACTCTTTTCAGCTTCTTAGTGTTTCTTATACCAGTTTGGTGTAATTATTTTGAGCCTTGCACTTTGATTCTGTGATGCTTGTTACCTCCTTGTACTTGTTACTTTACTTGATGAAAAGTATGTTCTTCTTGTGAGTTGATCTCTTCAGTCCTAGATTCTTGTTACAAAGCTCTTCCTCCCAAAATTCATTCTTAACCTTTGTTCCTGTCCATATATTTGTGAATCTTTTGCTAGATTCTACATAGGAAAATCTCTTTCTCTCGTGATAGATTCTTATTTTTGAAGCAGCTGTGTTGGATTTCGGAGGTGTTACAGTAAGGAGACCTATCATGCAAACGATACAGAACCATTTCTCTACACTGTGGAGAAATGTTTCAGATAAGCATAACCCTTATAAGTTGTTAGTTTGAGCAGTGTGACTAAAATGTCATGGCAAGGACATGAAGTCATAAGTAACACAGGTTTATTGCAACATTTGATCCTGTGCATCAGCAATAATTATAATACTATTTTCAAAGGCCTTTTTGAAAGTGGAGTTTGGGCTCTAGTTAGCTGGACAAGCACACTGAACTGCTTAAAAAACACCTGGATACCCTCAGGGCTACCAGTTCTTTTGTATTCCTGATTATTATTTCAACAGCAAGATGCCATTGATCTCAATTTTTCTGCTTAATTTAAAAAAAAGTCTAATGGTAATGGTAGGTGTCGCATCCCATGTCTGCAACACGAGGAAATGCTAATTTGGGGATTTACCTGAAGCTTTGTTTGAGATACTTTTTTTTATTCTCCCTTCTCAAATTCATTAACTTTTTCACATGAATACTTGCCTTTTCCAATTTTCTTATTTATGCTGCAACATATTATTGCAGTAGCAGAATTAGAATATGTATATTGTGATCTCAATTGACAAAAAATGAGGTAAAGAGGAGGGAATAGGTGTTCTTAAATTTATTTTTGCTCTGTGGGCATTTAAGGATGTCCTAATCTGGGCCAATTTCAAAGCAGAAACATTTTAGAAAATGTACAAAAGAGTACTTTGTTCCACTGAAATTGACATTAATATTTAGCTGTTTGCTTTTGTAGGTATTGTATCCCATGTTGTTATGCGAAACATGTAATTTCACATCCAGAATTTTATTCTGTTGTTATGAAAAATTAATTAATTATTTAGTTTAATGCTGTAGAACCAGAGAAACCTAAAATTTCAATCCTAGAGAAAATCTTGTGTGCCTTCAGAAAATGGAAAGATAAAAACGTAAATGTAAAAATGTTTTGTGAATATTCTCACAGTATTCAGATTCCTTCAGATAGTTTAGAGATTAAATTATTTTTGTTGGATTATTATTGACATCATAAAACTAGGCTAGAGAACTTATAAAATTTCATGTAAGCCGAAGCATTTCTAAGTCTAAGGGATAGATTCATGTTATTACTAGTACATCATATGATTTGTCCATGAAGACTACTGTATGGTTATTAAAAGGGCCTGAAATATTAATGAAGAATTATGTATATTGGGAAACTTATGTTTAGTCTCATAGCCAACATTATGCTTTACTGTTTTTCAACAACATCTGAGGTGCTATAGTTCTTGAAGTCAAACAGTAGTTGTCTATTATATCATCCCATAACTGAAATACTTGAAATAAGAAAAGTTAGATGAATAGTGCGAAAGATAGCTCTGCTAAATCATGTGCGTTTGTTTGTTTGTTTGTTTCCTGAGGATGAAGTATAAAATCTGACAGATAATTTCACACCTGTATATGTCTGTTTTCTGTTGATTAGTTATTCAGTGGTGTTTCTGTGCTTAAGAGAATTTAGCATTATAAACTAGTCATTTATTAAATTAATTTATGGGTAACTTGGGTGTAATTACTTATCATTTTACGGTTGAAAGCTGCATCATAACTTTTTCATTACTTGTCTCTTGCAGTATTATTAATATCATCTCCTTGTTAATAATAATCTGCTTAGTTTCAAATTTTCAGGAATTTACCTCTTAGTTACATCTTGTAAATAATTTGATGGAGGTAAATAAAATGGTGGAAATTACATAAAGTTCATGTTTATAATCTCTAAATTCATGCCCAGTCCTGCAGAAAAACTCACTTTAGGTGTCGGTTTAGGGACCAGACAGCAGAGTTTGGTACGGTGTTAAGGGTCGAGGGACCGAGGTACCCACTCCTCGATTACCTTAACGAAATCCCTCTGTCCTAGTAGAGGCAGAAGGATTTTAAAAAAGGGGAAGAAAGAAATTCACACCTCGGTCTGCTCGGATAACTGAAACAAACTTTAATATACAATAAATTCATACATAACTATACCTTATTATATATACATATATAGTTATAAACCAAAAGAGAAAGGGAGAGGGGAAAAAAAACCCCAAGTAGTGAGTAGTGAATGTTCTTTTCCAAGGCCGGAGGTCTGGCCAGGCAGCCAAGTGACGAGATAAGA
>NW_010390104.1:57261-59471 GCF_000710305.1 Buceros rhinoceros silvestris | reverse complement strand
ACTGGCCTGGGCAGACCGAGGATATTAAAAACTCTCAAAAGCTGAGGAAGTCTCCTCCCCTGTCTTGCCCACAGGTTGGATGAGGTTACTGATAAATGACAATGCCACATACAAATACCAAATTAACCTCGTAACAGGTGATGTAATCGAATCACAGGTTGACAGTATCAAATGCAGCAACGTTATAGTCCCGATCCATCTACCTGAGACAATAACCATCACCACAGGGTGCATAAGGATTTACATAACACCACCACGTGAGCAAATGGACCAACGTGGTAACCATGGACTACTTAGCTAACAATATACAGAGCGTGTACAGCAGAATTGTTTTAGCACACTCTGGTCAGTTGTGTTGTTATCTCAACTCTTTGTCAAGCCCTGCGTTGGTCACCAAAAAGGATTGTTGTAGTTTGAACCCAGCAACTGCCATGCAGCTATTTGCTATCTCCTCTACCCCTCTGAGGGGGGAGAAAAAAAACCTTAAAGGTAAAGCCATGTGGGTTAAGATAAGGAGAGTTTACTTTACAGCACAGAGGGAAAGCAGTAGTGATTGCAGTGATAAAGCCGGTTATATTCAACTGCACTGCTTACCTCAGCAGCCATGGTGGCTGCACCAGCTGAGCCACTCCAAGCTGAGGCAAGCTGAGGTGAGCCAAGCCGAGCCACAGTGCGCTGCTGTTTGAAACTGTGCCTTGGCCATTAGTCCGTATATATACTGGGCATGACATCAGTATGGTATCAAATATCCCATTGGCTAGTTCAGTCTGGCTATCCTGGTTGTGGAAAATAACCCTAATCTTGCCAAACTCAGGACACTGAGTCTGTTTTAACCCAACAGTTGTATCTTGCATAAAGCAAGATCGAGCTTCTATATAAGAAGAAAGTTGTTGTCCAGTTAGATAGATTAATCAAAACTCAAATTGATCACTCTTGCATTTCAATATGAATATTCCCAAAATTGTATCATAATCCGCGGTGGGGTTTTTTAAGCTTTCATCTTAAACTTCTCTTTGTTTCTGTTCCACCACTAAGATAAATTATTGATGAGGCAAAATTTGACAGGTAAACTACAGAATCACAGAATAGTTGAGATTGGAAGAGACCTCTGGAGATCATCTGGTCCAAGCCCAGTGGCCCAAGAGCATGTCCAGACACCTTTTGAATATCTCCAAGGAGGGAAAGTCCACTTTCTCTCTGTCAATCTATGCCACTGCTCAGTTACCCTCATGGTGAAAAATTGTTTCCTGATGTTCACTTGGACCCTCCTGTTTCAGTTTGCCCATGACCTCTCGTTCTGTCACTGGGAACCACTGAAAACAGCCTAACTTCATTGTCTCAGTATCCTTTCAAGTGCTTATATATGTTGATAAGATCTCACTGAGCCTTCTCTTAACAGTCCCAGGTCTCTTAACTTGATCTCATAGGAAAGATACATCAGACTAGAGCTGCCTCGGGACTAAAGACCTAGTTGTTCAAGTTCAGTTGTGATTATGGAAGGTGTTGAATAAATCTATTACATCAATGACCATACTTCTAGTCTTTACAGGGTTTAGCATCAGATAGCTCAATAATGTAGGCTTTGCTGACTTACTTAATATGTGATGCAGTACACCACAGTTTGTCGCTCTAATATCAATGGAGATCAAAGATAAGGACTTCTTCTGAGACTGTGTTATTGTTCCTGCTGGCAGTTGAAAATTCACTCCAAGTAGCTCAACGGTTAAATGATTTTAATTGATTATTTCACGAGTCAGTACAGTGTTTGCTAATTAAAGAATATAGGACTAATGTAGGTCTCTTAAATGTTAACAGACGTTGTATACTCTGTATGTTTTCTCTTTATTTTGAATTACATTTCCTCATACAACCCCAATGAGCTACTACTTTTTTGCATCCAAAACAGAAGGGAACTGGGTAATATTTTTCCTCTTCTCTACCTCTGGCTTCATGCAAGTACTATGACATATAAAATGCATTTTCATTTAGGTATCATATAAGCAGTCTATATTTTCTCACAGCTTTTTCAGCTTTGCTGCAGATCCAGGGAATTGAACATGATTGCACTGGTATGACAGGTGCTGAACCATTATCTACATCCCAGTGCAAAGCCAAATAGCAAGAGCAACTGGATGCAGAAAAACTCTGCCAGTTCTTGGCCTTTCTCAACAACTGTCTCTCTTTGAATGAGAAATGGAGACCAGACAGCA
>NW_010390104.1:33305-57173 GCF_000710305.1 Buceros rhinoceros silvestris | reverse complement strand
CAGGAATTAAATTCTAGACACATGGAAGGCAGGGAGTCAACAGGGGAATTTGAAAAGATAAAGCTTGCAGTCAAACAAAAGCTGCAAGATGGAAGTGAAAAAGAAAATTTAGGAGAGCATACATTTATCAATTATGTCTCTAAATGACAGAAACAAAACATTCCTGGCTTTGCATCTTCAAATATGAATACCTATTTCCTAATTAAACTGTTACTTTATGTCAACAAAAGGACACAAACATCTGAAATTTATCAAGTGCCTCCTTTCTTTTGCTCCTAAGTTTATATATTGCTTTACAGATTCAACATGTAGTATTTAGGAGACATAATTTTTGGAGAATATAAAGTATTCCCTCATTATCTAATGTGAAATGTAGTTAATAAAAGATTTGCGTGCAGAGCAGTCTGTTTTCCAGCAATGTTGATGTTAAACATTTAAAAGTTGCGTAAAGACATAATTAGACAAGCTTGAGTCTATTTCTGACAGACAATTGCCTTCTATCTCCTTCCATGGCATCTCACCAACACTTCTGTAACCTTCTGTGGCTTCTCTACACCTGCCTCCAAGAAATCTCTTCTAAAATACTTGTAACATTCTGGTTCATCAAAACAGGTTCATAAAAATGCAAGTGATTACTTTTTGCTAATGTTACACGGCTTATACATGCAGGTCTACACTCAACTCTGTATAACCTATTTAAGACAGAGAGTAGGTCCTTATCATATTAAAATTTAATTTTAACTTAATTCCTTCTGGAGTCAAAATTAAATGTATTACAGCAAACAGAAACTTCATAAGCTTCCACTTGTTTGCAAGTTATAGGTAACTACGTTGGACAGTGCGAACAAACATTTCAGCCAAAAAACTGTCCAGAGTATATTTTGCTTGGACAGACTAAAGGTAGTAGAAAACTTTCTTTAATTATTTAATGCTGAGAAAATTTCAAGTATCACAGAGATGAATGTGGTTTACACAGATAAGTACCCATGGGAAAAGGCTTCTAAATATATGTGTCTTTAGGAGTGAATGTGAGCTGACAGCATACTTTTTAAACATACCATCACAAAGCAACAAGCTTACCATAGCCATTACATAAAAAACCCAGAATGACTCAGACAGTTCAATACTCGAGGTAACTTTCTCCACCAGCTCAGACATGAGATGATACATGAATCCCTGCTTCCTTTGACTAATTCTGTAAGAAAATATCTTACAGTAACCCAGTTTTATAAATTAATGAGAATATAATGCTTGGGCTTGCACAGGTTTTAGCACTTTAAAATTTAGAGTTGCATTGTGGGTTGCTCACCCACACTAGGAGATCATGCAGGTATATAGAATCAGGTCACCCTATAGGTACAAAATGTAAGCACATTATGGAGCTCCTCACACTCCAACTTGAAATATTACAGATAAGTGGCAAGAGAAATAGATAAAAACATGGTGCTCCCTTTGTCATGCATTGCTTCTTGGAAGCACGTTGCGTCACCATGAATGAGTAATACCTTTTCTAAGGGTGAACAGGAAAGCTGGCGTATCTTGTTAGAACATACGACAGGCATGGAGCTGCAGCTATAGAAACATCTGCATCAAGCAGAAGCCCAGCCATACTTATGACGTATATCCCTCCCACAAAAAGCCTTTCCTCGTTATGGGTGTCCTGAAGGTAAGTGACAATGTAAAGTAATCCAAGTAAGAAGAGGTACAAATAAGATACCATCGTGGATATAGGATACACGTCAAGCTTGTGTACATCCATGGGCACAATTAAACATGCTCTGTGTGTCAGGTTTGGGTTGCTTGTTTTGAAATGGTGTATCTGTCATTAAGAAAGGACAGCAAATTATGAAAATTATATCTTTTATGTCTGAAGCATACTGTGTATTTAAAAATATTCTCACAAGCATGGTACCCTGTGAACAGTTCTTTAAAGGGAGCTGTTTTGTTCATTAAGGTATTGGATAACTGTTCATAAGTAGGGTCTTAAAACAAGCACTTAAATACAGTGCTTTAAAATGCGTGTCAAAGTGCACTTAGAATATGAATGGGTTTGTTTTCCAGTGGAGTTGTGTAGACTGCGATAAAAATAAACTAATAATCGCAAAACCATGAGAAAGTTAAGTGACCACAGTTTGAAATTGCCTTCACTGTTCTCATCAAGTGCCTTAATCCTGAAAACAAAGGTCAATGGTAACATGGAACTCATTCTTCTCTTGCTTACTCTAATGACACTGTTCATTTTTCTACAGCAAACAGAACTTTTTCTCTGTGGTAATTATTTCCAACAAACCAATAGAACTGCAATCCAGGCTGCCCAATAGCTTCACCTTCTGGTATTATACAGCATTTTGTTTTTCAACGAGCTTTATATCACCACGGTTTTGAAAAACTGTAGCTCTAAATGACAGTGATAACTTTGAAGGAGCAGATTTTGAGCTTTGTTTACTCTCTTGCCTTTCTCTGCTCCCTGCTGAAGTTACTCCTTGATATTCCAGGGCTAACAGCTATCTGTTTCCGGAGTAGTGAAGAGCACAGAATATATACAAAATTATATTGCAGTGTGGATAGTTATAGTAACACCATTCACACACCCAAGGCTACAAAAATCGTCAGGGAACCATTGAGCTAAACTGCACGTTCTTCAATTTGAGGGATGTTACCAAATGTATGTTTATGCTATTATCTAAGAATGTCAAGCAGAAAATTTAAACCTCAAAGGATGTCATGACAGTCTGTAAACAAAACATATGTAAGTGGATTGTTTCGCCCAGGTGAAATAGTGATGTGATTTTCCTTAGGAAAATAGTCATTGATGTGTCAGAAATACATTTTAAAAAACCTGAAGTTTAAAAAACTTCAAAAGGCCTAAAATGCATCTTAAGCTTTTTGTCAGCTCTGCTTTGATATGTAGGGAGAGAAGCCGCCCTGAACAGTATGCAGCTTTTATCAGTATAATCTGGGACATGTTTGCTATGCTTGCAATGCCAGTTTAGTGCCCTGCCATGTTTGTCAAATTCAGCTGCAGCCATTGGTAACTCAGTTTGTTATCCTGTCCTGGTGTAAACAGGGGATGTTACTGAACCTTAGATGCAAACCAAAAAAAAGCAGTGGTGAAATCACTGGTTTGAAAAAGGCTTAATCGAAATGCAGAATATCCTAAAATTAAAGAAAATTGAGGGTGAAAACCTTGTCTTTAAAATATCTGGATAAAGGTTTAAATATTATGGTATAATATTCTAAAACTTATGAAAAATCTCTAAGTACCTAGTACTTAGCAAATAATATATAGAAGTTCTGATTAAACACCTTTAAATACTATTACTTTAATCGAATTACCTTGACGTTATTTTGAAGTAAACCATGTTAACTGTTATTTTTTAAAAATAAAGTGTTAACTCACAGGCATTTAAGATTTCATGTACAAATCATAACACTAATGCCTCAGGCAAGGCTTCACTACTGTTTATTATCACATTTTTTGTTTTAAGGAACTCGTGAAAGCAGCAATGCCAAGTAAGGTGGTGACTTGTGACCACAGAACTCAGAACAACAATAACCTGTGGGCTGAAAGAAAATACGTATTGCAGTATGATCCCTAGTGTACAGTAGTGCACATAATAAAACTAACAGACATGAAATGTTAGGCGTATAAAAACCTAAATTTTGCAGAAACTCCCCATTGACGAGATCTTTGAACTATGGCCCATGGGAAACATGGAACAAGAGTGACACCTAGCGCTCTCGTAGTCAGAGAGGTTTCTAGCTTCTCCATTTGCAGATGTACAGTCATAGATGTACACGCCCACAGGTGGTTTTTCTCAGTCTTATCATTGATACTACTTTTCACACTGCTGAAATCAGTCTTCTTCATTGCCACATAGTCCCTGACTCGGTTTATAATCTAAGAAGACAATCTATAAATACAAAGTAAAGGAGCAATGTTCATAACTTTGTTCAATTTACCTTCCTTTGGTCTGACACTCAGCTGCAGAATGGTCATGTGCCACTGAGCATATATACGTACTTCTTTGACTTACTTTCCTTTTGATTCAGTAAACATATTTATAATCCACTGAACCCCTAGATTTGCTTTGAATGCCTTTCTTTGAGGTGTTATTGGAAGACTGATTAAGAAGATAAGAAAATGTTTTTGGACTTTGGCTGAAGAGGGGTATTCCATTATTATCAGAGAGCTTTCAAACAGGCTGAGAAATGTATTTGTGGAGAATCAGCAAATGGAACTATCACCAGTGTGCAGATGAACATATTGAAAGAAAATTCCCAGGCATAATTAAAATAAATTGGCATCTGTTCATTTTAAAGCTGTTCCTGACATAAATATTTTCTAATACTGTTTTATTTAAAAATTAATAACATTGTTATTTTTGCTTTCTTAGTATTTACCTCAAAATAACAAATGCAAAATCTTATTAAAATGCTTATAAACAAGCAGAGAGTAAAAGATAGCTTTCCATAGACCACACTCCTTAAATAGGCAATAATGCTTTCATTGTTCCTTGAAATATGCTGCCTTACGCTCCCCTCACAAATACATGAATATTATTGATTAAAAAAAGCCTGCATAGATATGAATCAAAACATTTTTTAATGTCAATTTATATGAAGATGAAATTATATTCTACTACATATTTTTCTGCTTCTGAATCTGTTTCCGGACCACTAGCAATAAAAAGGCACTGCTTCTTTCAAAGGTCTAAACACAAACCTCTAGAGAAAACAGTGCAGTTGAATTTGAACATTGTCACAGTCACTGATCTCAAGCTGAACACAGAAAGCAAATCTGATACAGTCCTTCACATTACTTCTAAGTGGTGTTGAAAAGCTACATTTAATATTTGTTATATATATTTACATGCCATACTACATTATAGTAGCAAGACCTAAGAAAATATGAGGATTAAATCAAGATAGATAAAATACTTTCTGCCCCTTCATGAGCTCATCCTTGAAAGCCAGGCTTGAAAAGTGCTATGAGCTTTCCTGTATTATGAGTAATAAGGAATTTACTGTATGTGAAAAACATGGTGGGCTGCTAGCTAAGTGTGTTAATATCCCGGCCATTTCTTTGAGGATGAATTCAAGTTCCTGAGAAACACTGTTTTTCCTTTACCAAAACTGCAGCCTGATCTGAGTCCTACTTGTGAAATGCTCTTGAATATTGTTGACAGACTTGATCAAGAAGACAGCTTCCACTAAATTCTAACATAACGGGTTACAGGTCAGCATTTTTATGGTTTGCATCACAAGGGGAGGAGGGGGGCTTGTACCTGTCCTGTTCAAAGGGCTATGACTTTATTACCATGTTATAGCTGTAATTCATTTTACAGCAATGAAATTATTCAATTAATGTAGCAAGATTTTCCTCTTCTTTTTCAAGAAAAATGTGATGTTCTGATTAAGTTCTTGGAGTAGAATGTAGGATGTTGTGGTGAGGCTTCCGATTTCTGTTCAGACTGAGTGTTGAGAGTTAGGGCTGGACCAGCCACTAGACAAATGACAGTTGCTCTCTATTAACCCCTCTCCCTTCCCAAAGGGGAACGGAAAGTGAATAAGGGAGAAAGACTTATGGATTGGAAAAGAAAACTAAAACAGCTTTAATGAGAATAATAATAATACGATATATATACAAATACATACAATAGCAATACAGAACCCAACCTCCCTGATGGCAAACGAGTCAACGTCACCACTGATGCTGCAGGGCAGGCAATGGTGAAGGCCCAGGCTGGGCTCAGCAGTAGATGGGAACTGGATGCAGGAGCTGGATTCCAGAACTGGATTCAAGGATGCACGGATTGGGATTGAAGGCAGAATGGACAGAGTCCTCGTCAGACACCAGCCATTGGAGAAGAGGCAATAGAGAGGGAGACCCTTGTCTCCCCTCAGCTTTATACCGAATATGGCATCTATGGGGTGGAACACCTTGTTGGTCAGTTCAGGGTCACATGTCCTGTCTGCTCCTCACTACAGGTGCAGCCTCTAACTTACTGCACCCCCACTGTGGTACACAGGATTTAGCAGTGACCTTTGTCTGCACAGGAGCAAGCAAAAGTAAGAGCCTTTCACCAATCCCTGGTGTCAACATCAAGCGTTATCATTACCAGAAGCAGATTCTGTCTGCAAAAATATGTCATTAATTTCAGAAAATGCAGTTACTTAGCAGAGACTGAGCCAGAAAGTAAAATCACTGAATAGAATTAGTTCTGTTCTAACTCAAACCAGGACAGCTGAGTCTAAATCTGGACATCTTTGTGACGTAATTTTTCCACCTGTAAAATGGAGAAAATAATTTCTTTCTAATTCCTTTTATTCCACTCTGGCTGTTTAGGTTATAAACTCTTCCAGGTAAAGCATGTAATGGTTTCTTCAAATGTATAGAGTTTAACAGCAAAAGAACATTGGCTCTGCTCACGTAACCACAAGGATCTCAAGACTGAATAGGACTTTTAAAAAATGACTGTTGCCTACCATCTCAGGTCACAGCCACCTGACTTGCCTGTTGTCCCATCCTTCATATTCTTCACTTATTGAAGAATATTTGAGACTGTCAGACCTCTGTTCTTTTTAATATCTGAAATTGTTGGGGAGATTTTACATGTCACAAGGAAAACAGCACATATTACACCCTTTTCTACAGGCTCCCTTAGTTATGTCTTTGCTGGTAGACTACAGTGTGCTAGGGAACCTTCCCAGACATGGGGCGCTGTTATGTATTGGGTTACATTGCCAGAAATGTTCCTTGCACAGCTCTGGGCCAGGCCAATTTTCCAAGCAATGCCTGGGCATGGTTCCATTCTACCATTTTTCTTTGTAAAGTCTTCAGTGGCAATGGTGGATATAAAATAGGTAACAGCAAAATGTGAATGGTACAGCCAATGTTTAAGAGATATGTGACCACAGTCACCACCAGAAAGAAATGAATAATCTCTTCTTTTCTCATCAGCACTACAACATCTGGATGCCTATTCGAAGCAAAAATTTCTGAAGCTACTTGACCTACAAACTCAACAAGACATTTCATAAGATGTTTCTCTCTGAAAATTTTCTTAAACTTCTAGTTTATGGACTGCTTTTAGGTTGGTTTTACAAATACCTCCTGCACCCTTCTGAAGCAAGAGACATGTATTGAAATTAAAAGAGAAAAATCTTGATTTAAATGGTGTGTAAATTAATAATTCATAGCAAATACGTTATGTGGTTAATGAAAGCTCCTTTTGTATTATGCACTTATGTGTTATGATATTATTTGCATTACAAATAAATATTGTTTATTTTTTCAGTATAACTCTTCTTAAGAGGATAGTTAGAGAAAAGAGCTGAAGTTTGACTGTCTCTGGGAGAGTTAGCAGAAAAGCAGTAATTTGAATGTGTTTAAAATATTGGTTTGGGTCCTGTAAATACTGTTTAAGTAAGTTATCATCCCTAAAATAAATTTGCTACTTTAGTATTTAGCAGCCAGCTGCAGAGTAGAAATTGAAGACCTTAGTGTAAGCCCATGCAAATTACTTCAGTGGAACTGCATGAGCTTACTTGCAGCTCATATATATATATATATAACAAGAAGTCCTAGAATACATGTCAGATCTTTGTCTGGCTCACTCAATTTCCTCCATACCAAGTGTATTAGAAGGGGAAGCCGTACCCCACACCCACCTTTGCTGTCACGAACAATCTCTCATATTTCCTACTTTCTGCTTATTGATGCAAAAGTGAGGTTATTATCCCTCTGTTCTTTGTGAATAAGTCTCAGATTGCATGTCTTTGTGGATTCATGATAGAAGATTATCCTGCCCTGAATGTTCATTTGAAAGACATCATTAAAAAGAGGTGCATTTAGTAAAACAAATTAATTTAAATAATAATCCTTTTGTGATGTTTACCTTACACTACCTTCAAGTCTGGAGTGAAGGTTCAGGTCAGTTCTTGTTCTGTCCCAACATAGAAAAATGAAAAATTCCTATTTCCTCTTACATTGTGTGTGTAGAAAATCCACTTTAACAGTTGAAATATCTAGAATTTTAAATGTGTGTCACTCACCTACCCAGGCAAGTCTCCATATAACTTGCTTGCTCAGGAAGTTGAGGACACTGTTTCATCACACTCAGAGTCTGTTGAAGGAATTAAACAGGAAAAGCAAAAGAAGACTCTATCAGACAGTTTTATCCACTCCAAGACTTTCTCACTCTCCACGCGATGAGTCTTGCTTGGAAAAGCATGACCTCAGGACTTGTGATTAAGGACTGTTAAATACTCAGCAATCAGCATCAAATGGAAGGCAGGGGAGAGGAGAGATAAGAGAGGGAAACCTTATATATCAGAGCAGCATAAGAGCAAAATGTAAGCTCTTACCTTATCACTTTCACTCTATGCAAATGACTGCTGCAACAAATAACAACAAATGACAGTTTAGAAGTGGGAACAATTTACTGACGTTCTGAATGTGAATAGTTATTTGCCTGGGTAAGGCTGCTTTTGTGTCCATTTTTTTTCATTTGTTCTTGCTTTTATTGCAACCCCACGAGCTTTGGAAATGGGTGTCTTCAATTACAAGTTGTTTAAGTCAGCTGTTCCAGTAACGTATTTTCTATTTTGATCAACTTCTGAATGCTAATTAGAATATTCTTCCTACTGCTATTCTCCTTAGGAGCTAGAAACTCAGCTGTGTAAATCAGCTTTTGATCATGTACCCAGTGGTACGTTTGACTCTGAACATTTGAAGAGAACAAAGATGTTGCAACAGCATATTTACCATAACGGCACTAGACTCTGTCAACAGTAACAAAGAATGACGCAGGAAAAACAGATAGCTTTGTACCTAGGAGGTTAAACAGCAGTTCTGGAGATGAGTTATTTTGAATTCATTTTTCTGAATGAGTTTCTAAAAAGACATTTCCTGTCTGACAATTAAATCCCAATCCCTTATTTGAAAAATAGGAAGTAAATTTTCCTACCACATCAAAGTGCTTCAAGGCTACTTCTAAATCTCTCATCACCCTCCTTGTAAATGATGAGTGCTACATATGATCTGTGGAGTGCCTTTATTTTTTTAATTATTATTTTTAAATAGTGGAATATCTACAGGAGAATGAGTGAAATTTTCATTAACACTCCCTACGCTACCACTTTCCCAACTAAATTTTCTTATCATTAGATTATGTAGGATGATAAACAGTAGACAAACCTAATGCACCAACAGGATGCACATAGTGAGACCACAGGATTTCTCCTCTCAGTTCACCAGAAAAAAATTACCAGACTTCAAGACACAGACTGATTTCTCTTTTCTGGTCTGCTAGTTTTAAAGGTGCTGCAGTTCCTGGTGTCCAGGTCCAACTTGCAGCAAGACTCAGCACACACTTTTTCTGTACAAAATATACATACTCTGTACAAAAAGCAGCCAGCCACCAACAGATCAACCCCAACATGAAAATAGTGCCTTTAGAGCTGACACCACAGCACTCGTGCACGTTTGAACCATCCTGAGCAGGATCAGAACTAAATGGAAGAGAATCAAATGGCCCCGTCTTGTTCTTACTTGCTGCTTAACCAGACTCAAAGATTGCTAGCAGATCTCACAGCCTGCACACACACAGAATCATAGAAACACAGAATCATCTGGTTGGAAGAGACCTTTAAGATCACCGAGTCAAACCATTCACCCTGCACTGCCAGGGTCCCTAAACCATGTTCCTCAGCACCACATCTACAAGCATCTTAAAACCCTCCAGCAATGGGGACTTCACCACCTACCTGGACAGCCCATTACAATGCTTTACAACCCTCTCTGTAAAGAAGTTTTTCCTGATATCTAACCTAGATCTTCCCTGGTGCTACTTAAGACCATTTCCTCTTGTCCTGTCACTTGTCACATGGGAGAAGAGTCCAACCCCCACCTCTCTACAATCTCCTTTCAGGTAGTCGTAGAGAGCAATAAGGTCTCCCCTGAGCCTCCTTTTTTCCAGGCTTAACACCACCAGTTCCGTCAGCCGCTCCTCATAAGACTTCTGCTCTCCAGACCCTTCACCATCTTTGTTGCTCTTCTCTTAACCCGTTCCAGCACCTCAATGTCCTTCTTGAAGTGAGGGGCCCAAAACTGGATACGGAATTGGAGCTGTGGCCTCACCAGTGCTGAGTATAGGGGAACAATCACTTCCCTCCTCCTACCAGCCACACTGTTTCTGATACAAGCCACGTAGTTATACAAGCCATATTCTTGGCCATATAGTTCCATATATACTTACACAGGGCCCCCTGTTGCTGGCCTAGACTTCCCAGTAGCCAGATCCCAGATCTCATGTTATACTTACTGAGCAGTCTGGCTTGACATTGTCTCACAGACACACATAGATCTCTCTAGCAGCTGGCCCACAGACCTGTGGCATTAATATCTGTACCTGGATACTTGTCAGTATCTGTATTCTACTCTGTAGGAATTTATCTGGGTAAAGAACAGTGAGGTTTTTCTCATTTCTGTGCATAATCCTAAACTAACCAGGTTTTAGATGCCAAGAACAAATGAAAAGCAATTCAAGATTTATTCAAAACTTGTGATGATAAAAGTAAACACGCAAGAGAAGGCAATATCAGTCTGAAAGCAATGTCAAGTTTTTATTGTTCATTTCACTACTTAAACCTTTTGAATGTCAAATATCATAAACTTTTGCAGCCTGGCTCTTCTCTTTGTATAACCAAGTATCTTTCAAAGCTAGCATTAACCACAAGCTGATTCTGAATTAGAATCACAATTCTTACTTCACATGGGCAGCCAAGACTTGGAGGGATACCGTTACAGAAATCCGATTGCATATCTACAGTTTATTCTGAAGGAGTAGAAAATCAGTTTTTTACAGTAGTATAATTACAGTCTCCATGATATTTTTGTTCTTGCAATTCAGATGTGTTATATTTCAGAGCATTCTTCTCATTGTTTCCTCTGAGGACCTGGAAAAGAGTGGATTCACGAGTACAAATTAGAATATACCACATCAAGGGTATTCTATTCATAACATAATTGTCGGGGTCTCTTTGTATGAGTAGTCAGTAGGGATCTGTGTTTGGTGACTCTAGTTTGAAAGTTATGTATGTTACTGTCTGCAGAGGCGTGCAGTGCTAAGGACAGGTGCTTCATATTCTGCGGGAGTAAAAAACGGAAAAGGTTGACACTGTGTATTTATGTGACTATTGACATCAGCTTAGAGAGAGCAACACACTAGTACAACGATTTCCACTTAATGTGATCACTAGCTAATTTGATCCTCCCTGTTATTTGATTTGATGTCCAGGAAATAAAAAATATCCATTGATTCTTATTGCGGATTCTTATTGCTTATTTTGTTCACATCCACTTCAGCTAATACTAGATAATTCAATCAACATTTATTGAATCTGCTATGGAAAAGGGAAGAGTAATCACATTGTTTACAACACAAAAATAGACTTGTATCATGCGTCTTTTCTACTCTCCTTTTCAGCTTTCCTGCATGAGTAGATAATGACTTGAAATTAGTATTTACCTTTGAGAGAAGCTGGGAAATAACGTTTTATGGCACCTGCAATGTGGTCAAGCACAAGTTAAAAATAAAAATGTAAAAAGCTATTAACATGTTTCTGCTCCTATTTGTACTGATTTATAAAAGAGTCCGCACTGTTGAAGTCAGGCGAGCTACACTGGCATGAAAGCAATAGAGCCAACAGATTGCATTCCTGGTCTGTCTTAACATTAGGTAATGAGCATTTACAGTGTTGTTTCTAAATGGGAATTTCAATACTTTTGTTTTCTCAGATCATTTTATTAACGTGCACTTTAGGCGCTCTTCTAAGCTCTCTGTGGATAAATCATCCACTTACTTAATATGACCCAAGTAAGGTGAAAAATAGCCAGGTTGTACTGAGAATTCTGTTGAGTCAGTAGCTATGAAAAGCGCAGACAGCAAAAATTAAGTTAATGATGATGGGAGCATTAATAAGTCTTTTGAGCCTCTAATACAAAAGGATATTACACTAGCTACTACTATTAACATGAAGAGGAGTCATGCAAGTGATTCTCCTGCTCATTGAACAGTGATCACATTCTTTAGTCATGAAGTGTGAAAAACATGATCTTAAACACGAATACTTTCTATATTTTTGCCTCAAAATGAGGGATCCCTGATGAGCAATGGATAAATAGGGTTGGGTTTTATTTTGATTTTCAGTGTTTCAACAACCATTCTAATCAAGATACCAACATAAAATAAACCAGCAACTCAATGGAGCTGAAAATGTTTCATATGCAAATGACTGCTTCTAATTGAATCTCTGCTCTAATTTTATCATGCTTCATATTTATGGTCAACCACTCAAGGAGAGTAGACATTTTTTCAGCGTGATCAAGATGTTTGTGTTGTATTTATCAGCAAATAAGTACCATTTTATGATAAAGTGTATTTTATTTAAAATAATTCATGTATATTACAGATTTATGCACTGTAAAACATGAGGCTGTGAAAAAAAACCCTAAAGCTTTATGTATTTACATTTTATAACATGGTCTTAGTAAAAGAATAAGTATAAACAAATGCCTGAGAGTGGTCACCATTTTCAGTTCTGTCCTAAGGTCCTGTGGTTTATTTTAGTCTATATTTTACTCTAGAATGTTCCCTACTCAAGGAAAATGATAAATCCCATCACTAAGACTTCCCTTTATAAATTGTTCTTGGAAAGAGATGGTCATCTGAGTGAAATACAAATGATTGTGCTAAATAGTGAGACGGAAAATTGTCTCATATCTAAATAATGTCTCGTATTTTGTGACTGGAATTACAGTATGCGTACATCAATGAAAAATAGATTCTAGTAGTTTTTCCCATATCTCCTTACAAGTTTCTAAACTATTTGTAATTTTCATTTGTAAAAGCTCTATAAGAATATGTTTTCATCAATCCATCAAAATGAAGATTCATATACTGTTATAGGAGATCTTATACTGAGATAGTATCTTACAAACAAATATTTTAATTATTCAGATGTTTAAATCAACATAAAAGCTAATTTGTGTATCATGCGTAGAGACTGGAAGAGATCAATATCCCAGCCTGGAAGTGATCAGTGCTCCAGTCTCTGGTTCCAAGGACCGTAAACTGACTCCTCTGCAAGATACATCAGACAATATCTACAGACTGAATTTTCTCCATGCTGCATAAGAAGAAAGCTTGTGAGTCACAAGCCATTTGGCCCTGGAACTGTTTTCCATCCCTAAATCTGGACAAATCCATGATCTTGAATAATCAAATGATGTGTGGTGTTTTTAGGCAGAGAGCTGTTCCAACAGCTCCGGGCATAGTCTATTTTGACTAGTGTTAGATTTCCAACTGTAGCCAGTCTCTGCTGATTCAGAAGAAACCATCAAAAATAAAATAAATAACATCAGTCTAGCTAATTATGTACCAAGATGCTAATTATGCAACTTCATAGGTTGTCGCATTTTTAAAATTACTATTTCTCCCCATTAATTGAAAAGGGAGCCTAAGGTGACAAACTCATCTCTAGAAAAGCATATTTTGTAGGTGGATGAAGTCTATCACTCGTGTCTATAGAAGTTCAGGAAAATAAGTGCCAAAACCACTGATTAGAGCAGCTTATTTCATTCTTCGAGAATGGCTGTCTTCCTGGTGGCACTTTGATAGTTTTGTGTGAAAGATTCCAAAGTGAAATCAATCTCACAGTCTCAGTGCTGTGGCTGTTCATTTTCTTGCATAAAAGAGAAAAGCACAGGTCAGATAACTCCAGATTCTTTCCTTGTCACTTCTAGAATTAAATGTAGGTCCTAGAAGGGCGAAAACATCATCTGGAGGGAAGAGAGACTGACCACTTTCTGTTGTGTACAGAAATCTAGGATGACTAAGTCCTTAAATGCAATTAATGAATTGTAATTAATTGCCTTAATTTCAGTTAAATGTCTTAAGTTAGAAGGAGGGAATCTGAGCTTCTGTGTTTTTGCAGAAATCAGCGAAATCACAGAAGCTAGGAATAAGAAGAAAATGAGCCTTGCAAATTCAGTAAGATATTAACCGCATATTGGGAAAACGTAATAGCAATACTGTTTTCCCTGCAGGCATATTGCAGAAACCTTGTTAGAGTAAACTCTAGAAATTCAAACAAAAGAGAGCAATAAAGGCACATTTGATTGAAGCAGCACTGATCAATTGATATGTACAGGAATAAAATAAACCAATGGAAAAAGACACAGTTTAAATGACTAATGACTGAAAACTGTGTATCAGACTGAGATAAACATACAAATAAAATATCTGTCTGAAATTAATTGAGATGTTGGTTCAGTGTTACTGCAGAAAATCCAGAGAGCTGAAGTAGCCTTGCCATGAATTTCTTGATATGCAGGACAGAGAGGCTGTGTACCTTGTTGCTGGAATTGGTGGTGCTGAATCATCCCTTTTGTAAAGACAACAAAATATTTTATTTTATTTTATTTTTATATTTTATCTAGTTCAAATCACAGTATTATGACAATTAAATTCCCTTTTGCTTTTTCAGTAGCATGTCATTGAGATTTGGAAATAGAACTGTTTGTTGTATCTATATTCCACCAGCTTCATTTAGCTTAGTACTATCCTCGCTGCGACTACCCCCAGGATAAGGTACTTCATAACAACCACAAGTCAAGAAAGGATGATGAAGAGCTGTCACAAAGCTCAGTATTTTTCACACTTTGGCATTGAAGTGTGAAAAAGAAGGGAGCTGGACTTAAATTCCAAAATGTAAAGGCATCCAATAGTAAGGTGCAGTCCTATTACTATCTTTAAGAACCCAGCAAAGAACTACAAACAAAGGTATTTTTGGTCTAAAGGAAGTACTATGGCTTATACACCACCACCTGTTAGTATTATCACAAAGCTATTTACATAAAGACACAGACATCTGATAACTGTATTAGATTAGCATTATTTACAATATCGTGACTACACTGAGAGTCTCCAAGTCTGGAAAAATGATGAGTACAAGTCCATACAGTCACAAGTGGCATGTAATGAGTGGATACTGTTTGATTGTTTCCTCTCCCTTTCAGAGCAAGAACACAGGGGGAAAAATGAACGCATTAGGGAAGTTAAAAACCAGCCAAAGCAGTGATTCTTCAAGCAAATGGAACTCCTTGCCAAAACATTTTGTGGATGCTGAGGGTTTATACAGATTCAAAAGGAAACTGCACAAATTCAGTAGAGAAATCCTCTGTGGTTCTGCACAGAAACTACATCCAACTCAGGCAGTCATAAATCCTTAGAATAAACCATAGAAACTTTGAACAATTTAGGTTGGAAATGACCAACAGAGGTCATCTAGTCCAACTTTCTGCCAAAAGTAGAGCTAATTTCAAAGTTAGTGCAAGTTACTCAGGTCCAAGCATGAAGATCCCATAACCAATCTGAGCAAACTGTTCCAGCGCTTAACAGCTCTTACAGTAAAAATATTTTCCATGCATCTACTTGAAATTTCTCTCACTGCAAGTTGTTGCCTATTAGTAGTTGGCTATGTATCTCTGAGAAAATCTGGTGTCTTTTTCTAACTCCACAACTGGTGCAATGATTAGGTCGCTCTTCAGTGCCCTCTCGGGACCACAGAAGAAACCAAACATCTCTGACTCCTTCCAT
Source organism: Buceros rhinoceros silvestris (assembly GCF_000710305.1). Lineage (NCBI taxonomy): Eukaryota > Metazoa > Chordata > Aves > Bucerotiformes > Bucerotidae > Buceros > Buceros rhinoceros. The sequence continues at coordinate 41,508 of NW_010390104.1, read as the reverse complement.
GTTGGATGTTCCATCTCTCTACTCGTTTTAGTGGCATTCTGCAGGACACCACTTTGTAAATTTCTTCGTTGGACAATAAGAAACTGGACACAAACTCCACACTGAAAACCACTACAGGTTGAAATTTAGAGATTAGAATAAAAAGTGGAGTAGTACCCTTCTGCTGTCTTTATATCCTTTTCTGGGTACCCATTTTTGGCTACTATACAAGAAAGAATACTGGGCTAGACATGCTTTGGGTTGACCCTGTGTATCTGTCTTTATGTTAAAAAACTTACTAGTTTTTATGTCTTGTTGCCTTCAGTTATTATTTGTATTACCATATTCTTTCGATTAGAGTTATCCTCTTACGGCTTTTTTTACTGCTTTTTTCCAAAGGTTAAATGACAAAAATATTGAACCTCAATCTTTTGCTTGAAATATGGCTCCAGAGAAATGAAATGCGTAATTGGACCATTTTCTGTTAAAATAAAAGTGAAACTATAAACTCCCTTTTCTTTTCAGTTCTCTTTTGATATTTTAAATAGTAAAGACATTTTTAGATTTTACTAAATTAATCTATTGATTTTAAACTCCACATTAAAATATTCCTTCTGTAATGCTGATCAGAATGGTAAGTGATTATCAAGTAGCACAATGTTTGCCTGGGGTAAAATTTATTTTCATAAGAAATGTAATATTTTCTATTCAAATACTCCAGCTGTTCAAATCCTGTTCAAGAAAAAGAAATCCAAAGGATTATGCTTTTTTTTTTATCTCTCCTTTTCATACTCTCTTTCACACCACTATAAGCAGAAAGAAATTCTTTCACCTCTTGTAGTAAAAGTCTAGCAAACCAGGATTTCCTAGCAAGGATTTTCCATGTTTAGTGAACTCAAATACAGAAACAAAAACAACAACAACAAGAAAAAAAAAAAAAGAAGAATAAGCAGGAAACATTCCCTTTCTTAATCAGAAGAGTATAGGTAACATGTAATTCCATACACTTGCTCAAAACCTGAGTATTCGATGTGTATGACAATGTCTAGTCACTTGCTGTGCTTTCTTGCGCACAGCACAGCTTGCAATGTCCACAAGTCTACCATTGCTGTCAACATTTGGGAGCAAGCCTCTTTGGACATATTTGAAAGAGGAATGGAAGATAAATGTGATTTGTTTGCTTGAAGTCTAAAGCATTAACGATCTTTCTTGTGTGTGTTTAAGTCATCGAGCATGACTTCCCAGTGCTTCCCACATCATTAAGACTTGAGGTCTTCTGTTCACTCTCAAGCCTTTGTCATAATCACTTTTCATGCTTTTTACACGTCTTGCCTGGAATTTTCAGCCTCCAGTAAACAGAAACTTGCAAACAAACTCATAGACTGCAAACTGCAACTGTTGTTGAAAATTTTCATTCTCTAAACAGGTCCTGTCTAATTATCTTCTGTCAGAGGAGGTAGTTCTTTCTTCAATCAAACTCACAGAAAAGGTTTGGTGTCCCCATCACACCTTCTCCCAGATAACTGGCCCGCTCCTCTTCTGCATTTTACCAGTTTTGTCAATTCTGCCATGTAAGTCTCTAATACAAGCACTCCCTACTCTATTCCAGCCAAAATAAAATGTATATCAGCCAAGGCTGTTTAAAAAAATCTCAAGGAGCATTTATCACACTTCTTGACATTTGTAACTTGGAGTGTGTCATGGTCCACCAATATATGAAGACAGTGTACAGCTCTCCTCCTGTATGGCTTAGGTATGCTTCTGTTAGGTAAAGCTTAAATATTGGCCTTTGGATGGAGCTGAGTAAAAATACTAGTCAGTATCTTTCCACTGAAATTATAGTTCCAGATTTCTGAGGTACAGAGAGAGTTTCTTTCAATATAGCGAAACAACAAATATGCTTTGAAATGCTTCTGCTTTCTAATACATCAAATCCATAAATGAGTTTCCTTCTAATTTGGAAACTGTATTGTTCAGGACCTCTCCCTACTACTTCCACCTACAGCAGATAACTATATTTCTTCTTTCAGACACAGAAAGAATTAGACAATCCCAAACCACCTTAAAGCCAAATCGCATATTTTCCAGAGATTGCAGCTGTAATTCTCTGTGATACCTCTCTTCCCCAGTCCAAGATGTTAATGTTTGTCTCAGACATTTCTATTGACAGCATTTCACTACGCTGTTTATAATCTCTGATTTCATTCGCTATAGGAAACTTATCCTAGTCAACACCATATTCACGCCCTTGTTTTAGTCCTCTACTTCTTTTCATCGAAGTTTCCTTCCTGCATGTATACTGCATTTCATCTCTGTTTTTAATAATGATTATCTAATTTTCCTGATTATCCAACGGCCATTTCATTTTTCTCTCCCATTCAGCTGTGGTCTGCCAGATATCCACACTCACTAATGATGAGCCTATTTTGGATCATCCTGACTAAAAATTTTTGCACAGGTTGAGAGTTTCTTTCTTCTGATCACAGTTCTGAAAAATAAATGACAGCAGTTGTTTGACTAAAATCACTATGTTACAGGAAGATTGCCATTATGTGGAAGGAATTCTGAGGCCAGATGTACATACCAAGTACTCAGATGCCATTTAAGAGTTATAAAACAGCTGGAATGAGATTAAAAACACATAGCAACATCTACATGACTAGATCTAGAAGTACTTCTGATTTCTCAGATTCAAGAGCTCATTACGGTGGTATTTTACTCCATTATAAGATAAAATCCAGATAAGATTCATATCTTCAACTTCTGTCTCATGCTCTGGTTTCTACTGAGAGGAAAGTTGGACATGTCTTTGGAATACACAGCACACTATACGGCCACCTTTTCTAGATGTATTGTCAGGGTGCCAGGTTTGGAAAGGTACAATGATACTAGTTGCGATCATATAAAACCTGTATGTCCTTTGAGCACCAGTGAGATTATGTTGCCCTCTCAGCAAATATGTGTTCAGAAAAGCATAGCATTCAGAGATGAGAATGCCCTTCCTAGAATGTTTAAACAGCTGACAGTATGAATGCATTCAAAAACTCTTCTTAACTTCGGCATATTTTTTGCTAATGATATCATTGTATACTCAGCAAAACTAAATACAAACATTCAGACCAAAAGTTCAAGCTATCTCTCATATCTGAGGATTTACATACTTTTACTACCTGCTAACAATGAAAAAGTATATGTATTGTCTCTAAGCAGCTCCAAATGCTCCTCTTCATATTTGCAAGAACAATGTATTTTACTGGTGTTATATTATTCCTCCTACACTCCCACCACCAGAAAAGGAAAAAAAAAAAAAGAAAAAATCACTAGTACTGCATGTTTAGAGGGGTGACATTTACTGAAGTTAAAGGATTCTTAAAGGATAACTGTAGTGTGGTAGTGGAGCCTATCTCTTGTAAGGATAAAAAGTTAAATAGGAGACTTCCTTCAAATAAAAGACTTAGACAATAGGAAACAGAAGAAGAACTGGTTAACACAGGAATGTGTTCTGGTTCTGTTTACACGAGGATATCTGAGAATTTGCCTCATGCCAGTATCTGGGCATACACACAGCTGTATCTTGATGCCACACAGAACCTGGTTCCGTATACACACCATGGCTTTTGCATGCTGGAGGCAGATGCTCAGATATCAAAGGAGGAGTAATCATTGTTCCTCTACCCGCTTTGTAGTGAAGGACGCAGGTTTTGGCAATACCTACTTGCTTGCCTTGAGGGAAAGGCAAGTTCGCTGAAACGCACTGGGGCAGTGTTCATGCTGTTCGATTCAAAGAGTAAAAGCACTATATCCCACAAATTCCTTTACTTCTTTTGGTCACAGTGCAGCTGCTAGTATTGGGAAAACACTGGACTGGTAACATCCTTGTGAAAAATTGAAAGATGGGGCCTCCCGCACAGTGTTGAACATGGTGTGGAACAATGAAACTTCTGCATATGATGCAGAAACAAAGAAGTATAGGTGGGGTTTTTCTTGACCGTAAATGAGGTAGTTCACGCCGTTCCTATTCCTGGAGTAAATGTTTTCCTAACAGTAAAATTTCCTGATAGTCTCAAGAAATTATTGTAGAAGATGTCAGACCAAGACTGGGCCTAATAGGTGTTGAATGACACTTGGTGATGAGACTTAAAAGCACCCAAAAGAAGCGTTTTCATGGCACTCACCTCCACAGCATTCTTTTCTTTTTCTCCCTGCTCTTACTGCCATGGTTGTCTGGAGAACAGCTCGATTGCCAGAAGCTCCTGATCAGGCCCTGTGACTAAAGCCACACAGGGAATTCTTGTTTCTTATTCACATTTCTTATTCACTCTTCACAAGTGGAGTCTGACTGACAAAGTTTCTGCCTATTCTCTGGTCAGAACCCTCAGCAAGGGCTAAATTAGTGACCAATTTCACTGGGATTTAACTTCTCTCTCTTTAAAATTTCCTGGGGTTGCTTAGAAATATGTTCTCAATAACACGTTCCTTGATATAAATGTCTTTCTTCTTCTAACTCTTTTATGGAAAATCTCTTCCTATTTCAATCCTTACTGTGCTGGTTAAAAAAGAAATAACTTTTGTACAATCTTCAAAATAATTTTTGCCTTCTTCTACATTAATGAGAGAAGCTAAGACGTCTTTTGGTCTTTTTGCCTTTCAAAGATTTTGCCTTCTGGCCTAATTAGAGCCAGAATACTTCTGATGGAAGAAGTTGAAAGACTACAGTATTGCAATGCATCTCAGAAAGGAATCCGGAGATAAGCAGCGACATCCCCACAGTGAGTATTGTTGTTTTTAATGAATAAGACCACTGGAAGAATCCCTCTGTATCAGGGGTAATATTTTGTAGGATTGAAGTCATGCCTAAGTCAGCCTAAATTTGAGCTGAAAAGTAACATCTTCCTCTGTCACAGGAGGATCCTTCAGTCACTCACCTTATCCCGGTATTTAGTCCCTCAGGGAAGGATGCAACATGGTCTCATAATGTAGTGTAGTACTTTGTGTGTAACTGCTTATATCCTGTGGTGACATAACTGGGAACTTACTGTTCAGCAAACAGATCACTTGCAGTACCCGCGTTCCTCTGTGACATGGCACAGTGATTGATGGTGCTTTGCTGCACGAGGCTCTATTTGTTATGGAGCTAAAGGCATTGCTAAACTGTACCTAAACAGCCTCTGTCCTCCTCAGCTCTATCTTAGCAATTCCAGACCATTAAAGGATTAGTCTCTCCCTAAATATGTGGATCATTAAACCTGACACAGTAGTAGCTGAATTTTACAGTCACCAGCTTCCTCCAGAAATACTGGTTCATTCATTCATAAACATACATGAGAAATGCCTGCTTAGTAAACTGTGTGGTCACATCTGTTATGTTGCTAAGATCTCTGGCACAGATGGATTGAAAAGTAAAACAAAAAAATCAGTGATGTCTTTCCAGAAAGTATCTAGTTACAGCCTTTCCAGCCCAGAGATCCAGTGTTTTTTTTTTCAGGCCAGGCCAATAGAACAGCAGATGCCACCTTCCCTACCTCATCTGTATTCACCATAAAGGTTTTTGGATAACCAGGTTTGCCAATTACATCCTCTGTAAAGATTTTGGCACCCATTTTTGTGATACTAAACAAACTTTTCCAGGGGGTGCTTGCATTTCTACATATTTTCAGATGACTTTCACCTTTCTTCCTCAATCTTTTATTTAGCTTTGGTTAAAATATGTTAGCAGTGTGTAACATATGCTGCCAGTCGTAACAAAGAGCAAAACTTAAAGGAAGAACTGCATTTACCTTTGCAATGTAAGTTCATTCTTTTCAAGTGAGAGCTGGTTACTCTTGCCAGGTTTTACGTGTCTGGGAACCGTATCTTTAATTTCTAACCATCACTAGACACTCTGACTCCATTTTTATGGTTTTACAAACGAGTTAATTCCTATCAGATAATTCTGGATATACAGGACAAACCTGATAGGATTCCCCTCATGTAGTTTCTTGCCATGCTTTTTATACCTTCTGACAAGAAAGTCTCCAGCAAAACCCTATTTTTCCTAATTTTTTAACTCACATTAATTTTTGTGAACGGTGCCATTGAGAAACAAAGTAGAAACACAAACCCTCAAGACATTGAACTATTTCATCAGCAACAACTAGTATAAGTTTCTGCAGCCCTGCCCACCAGGAGTAGGAATTAGACAATATACTTAATTTTATGTGACTGAATAATGATGACTTACGGACCTTAGTGACCTGACTCAAACTTCGATGAACTAAACGCAAAAGGTGCAGGATAGAACAATTTCCCTAAGTCATACTTACTCTGCTTCTACTCTGTTGAAATAGTATTAATTAATTCACCAGCTTTCTCCAAAGTTCAACTGACTAAAGTTAAAATTCTATGCACTTTCAATGATGTACCACGTGTATGTGATCTCCATTTAAATACAAACTTCCCCTGTTCAGACCACAGGCAGCTTGAGAGTGTTGATGTGTACCTGGATGCGGCAGCTCCTTCCACATCAGAGAATTAGCACACTCAAATCATGGAGACTGAAAGACCATCTACAGTTCTACTCTAAGGACACTGTGATTAAAAATTACCATTGTGACAGCAATGAGTCCAGCTAAAAGGACGTGTCAATTTGTAATAAATTAATTCCAGTATTAAATATAATGGCAGTCTGGGCTGGTGGCTTATACTTCAGACCTCGTTTCTTTGAGTGGAATGTTTTTGCTTTTTAGAATAGGATTTTAAATAAATGACCCAGAGGTTGCTCTGGTTTAAAATATCCTCTGGGAACTTTATCAGGTAACCATATGTCCTTTTTCTGGGCTTTTTGCTCCCTGTTCAAAGTTTCTACATGCACATATGCCCACTGTCTGCATAACTACATGCCCAATCCCTCAGAGGACTAGGGGACATGGCAAAAGATGTCAATGTTAAACCAGAAATCCATTAGATCATCGCAGCTTCAGCTGCATCGGTTTCACAGAGTTAAGAGTTTTAATGGATGATCCCGTTCTTTTACATCTGGCTCTAGCTAAGTTTGGTAAACATATTTCTTCAAGATTATTAAACATTTTTTTTAATGTAAAACACTTACAGGTGTCCTCCATTTCCTCCAAAAGATTTGAACATTTGAATACCGTCATTGTTATGACTGTGCAAGTCCTAGTGAGTGATCTATTGCTTGAAAAAATATCCCCTGCTGCTGCTGTTAAAAAAAATCTTTTCAAAGCCCGTGATTTACTGAGGAAAATTCTCATTATTGGTTAACTACAGAATAACTTCCCTTAAGATTTCTTCCCCAAGGATTTCTGCATCTTGAAGCTAGTGTCACTTTTCAATAGCATATTAGAAAGATTTCATTTCATTCTGCTAGCTAGGATAGTGCTTTTATAAACTGACAATCAACTGACGATCACTCTATGAGATACTTTTTTGAGCAAAGAAGAACTTCTTAGATGCCTGGGTTCCAGTTTTAATCAGGTAAGCAGATATTTTGGTGTTTATTCCAGTCAAAGACCGACAAAACCTGCTCTAATAAACAACCTGCTCTGAAGATACCAGATTTGTCTATTTGCCAAGGTTTTCAGAACTATGCATTGAAGAAGATAAATGATGGAAGAGTGGCCAGCACCCCCTAACTGGATGATTGTCCTGTATGGAAAACATCTCTGTGCCCATAGAATAGGGTCTCTTGCATTCTTACCTGAATTTAAACTTCAGCTCAGCGGTTAATTGAAAGTCCAGCAGAATCTTACTTTAAAACCCATCAGACTTATTAAATGATAGAGGTTGTTGGATGCATGTGCCCTATTTGATAAAATAATTCCTGTTTATTGCAGTTCAGATTGTGTCTAAAAATAGTTTAGAGGAGCAGAGAACCTGTGAGAACTGGGAATCCTGGACAAATGGATACAGGGCAGTTACGTCCTCCCTCCCTGTTATCTCTCTAGGCAGAGGTTACAACTCAGTATTTCCCAAATTCTGCAGAACTTAACTCATTCAGAGACCAATATAAGTTTGCAAACATTATGTTTAGGTGTAAAATTATCACTGCGTAAGCCTGGGAACAAAATTACAGTTACCATCTATTCCATGATATTGTCCACGGACATGTTCTGCTCCTACAGTGAATATGCAGCAACCTACTCCGATCCCCCATGAGCAGACATAAGCTGGGACCCCAGATGTCGCACCCTGTCAGAAGTGCAAGTCAAAACTATGGAACCACACA